>NW_017728924.1:695306-722679 GCF_001723895.1 Crocodylus porosus | reverse complement strand
ACAAACCCATGCTGGCTATCCCTCAGGATGTTGGTGTTGGTCAGTCCATTAAGGATGGCCTCTTTAATAAACTTTTCTAAGATCTTCCCCGGGATAGAAGTCAGGCTGATGGGCCTATAGTTAGCTGGATCCACTTTCCTCCCTTTCTTGAAGGTAGGCACCACATTGGCCTTCTTCTAGTCTTCAGGCACTACACCAGAGTGCCAGGAGTTCTCAAAGATCCAAGCCAGGGGCTGGGCTATGATGCTTGCCAGCTCCATGAGCACTCTTGGGTGTAGATTGTCAGGGCCAGCTGACTTGAAGGTATCCAGCCTCTCAAGGTGTTCCTTCATGAGGTCAGCATTTATGGAGGGCAGAGAATCACCCTCACCTGGACTTCCCCATCCCATAGTGGGCATGGGCACCCCTTGGTACTGATGAAAGACTGATGTAAAGTACCTATTTAATAGGTTGGCTTTTTCCTGGGTGTCAGTTGTCCCACCTGGTTGAGCAGGGGTCCAATGTTGCCTTTTCTTTTCATCCGGGTCCCCACATATCTGAAAAAGGACATTTTATTGTCCTTGATACTCGAAGCTAGTTGGAGTTCAGTTGCAGCCTTGCCTTTCCTGGTTTGTTCCCTGCAGGACCGGACCAGTGCAGATTATTCGTCCTTGGAGGTGAATCCCAACCTCCATCCTTTGTAAGCCTTTCTTTTTAGCCTCAGTAGGTCTGCTGGATGCCTGGAGAGCCAGGGGGCTGCTGTGCCCTCTTGCTGCCTTTTCTCTGAGATGGAATTGAGTTAGCTTGTGCATTGAGGATCGCTCCCTTGAGGAGCAACCACTCTTCCTGAACTCCCCTCCCTCGGGGTCGTGGTCCCTTAGGGCCTCACTGAGAAGCCTCCTGAGCTTGTCAAAGTCGGCTTCACTACAGAGATATTTTTTTAAATGTTTGATTTTCCAAATCCACATTTACTTTAATTTAATCTGGTCTTGAATGTATCCATTATTTTTGAAAATCATACTCAGGCTTCGTCTTATGCATCTTCCAAATACAGCTAAATGCTTCTTTAATATACAAGGGATACAAGAGGCCAGCATCTGTCTTACTTAGAAATTACTACTAGAAGGAAACGATGGGGCATTTCTGCTGTATGTCTGGGTTTGAGCTACTGACTGCACATCTGCATAACTACATCAGTTACAAAAATCTGAGTCTACTGATATTCTTCATTGTAAATGTTTTCACTTGGAAAAGTCTGAACCCTTTATGCAGTCACAAGGGTTTGGGTTTCAAATCCTGAAAATTCAGAAAACCTCATGCAGGTTGTTTCTGGTATTAATGAAAGGGCTCACTTATACGCAAGTCAAGAATAAACTATTAAAAAAATTGGCTGCTCCTCTGCAATTATGGAACAACATTGATGAATAATTAGAATTCTATTCTCTATTTATATTCATTTATTTTCTAAAAAAAATAGCTACTTATGTATTCACAGTTTTCTGTTGGGAATAGAGATCTTGCCAGGGTTTATAAAATCTACAAGTAACTAAATCCCTGGATGATGACCAAGTACTTATGACCAAGTAACTAAATCCTTGGACACAGGTGTTGCCGTGGACATAGTCTTTCTGGACTTTAAGAAGGCCTTTGACGCTGTCTCTCACCCCATCCTCATCAGTAAATTAAGTGACTGTGGCATCAATGCCTACACAGTTGGATGGGTAAAAAATTGGCTGATGGGGGGCATTCAGAGAGTAGTGGTGGACGGATTGTACTCAACCTGGCAAGATGTAAGCAGTGAGGTACCACAGGGCTCGGTCCTCAGGCCCACACTGTTTAACATCTTCATCAGCGACTTGGACAAGGGGGTGGAAAGAATGCTGTCTAAGTTTGCTGATGACACCAAGATGTGGAGCGAGGTCGGCACACTTGAAGGGGGAGAGAGACTGCAAATAGATTTATCCAGACTACAAAACTGGACAGATGAGAAAAGGATGGGGTTCAACGTAGATAAATGTAGGGTGCTGCACCTTGGGAGAAGGAATCCACAGCATACAAACAGGCGGGGAAGTTCCACTCTTGAAAGCACAGAGGCAGAACAGGATCTTGGAGTCGTTATTGACTCCAAGATGAACACAAGCCCCCAATGCCAGACCGCAGCCAGCAAGGCCAGCCATACCTTGTCATGCATCCAAAGATGCACCACAAGCCAGTCCAGAGAGGTGATACTCCCCCTGTATGTGACTTTGATTAGGACACAGTTGGAGTACTGCGTCCAGTACTGGGCACTGCACTTCAAAAGGGATGTGGCCAGCCTGGAGAGGGTTCAGAGGAGGGCCACCAGCTTGGTGAGAGGGCAGCAAGACAGGCACTATGAGGAGAAACTGAGGGACCTGAACCTGTTCAGCCTCAGCAAGAGGAGGCTGAGGAGGGACGTGGTGGCTGCCTACAAACTCATCAAGGGAGATCAACAGCAAATAGGTAGAGCCCTTTTCTCCCCAGCACCACCTGGGGTGACGAGGAACAATGGTAATAAGCTGATGGAGAATAGGTTTAGGTTAGAGATCAGAAGGCAATATTTTACAGGTAGGGTGGCCAAAATCTGGAACCAACTTCCCAGGGAAGTGGTCCTCACCCCTACCTTGGGCAAATTCAAGAGGAGGTTGGACAATCACCTGTCTGGGGTCTTGTGAACCCAGCATTCATTCCTGCCTGTGGTAGGGGGTCAGGCTAGATGATCTGTTCAGGTCCCTCTTGACCCTAGCTACTATGAAACTATAAAATGACAATTGTATTATAATTAGAAATAAATTTAGGATATTGTGGCAGAGCACCTTTGATGCCTGCCACCTTAAGGGTGAGAGGAGGTAACAGGGCAACCGGCAAGTATGCCCAGCCCTGACAAAGCGCTCACATGGCCACTGGATGGGTCATGTGATTGGAGGAGAGGACTGAGCAGTCTCCATTTTAGATCAGGCATCAGGGCTGAGCCAACAGTCTGATGCTGGCAGCTAGAACAACAACATCTGGCTGAGCTGCTGCTCAGAACACATCGGAGATAAGGGAAAAACAATGGAGATGGCAGAAGGTTCCTGGGAGCGCAGTAGGGTCCTAAGTCCCAGGAAGAAGGCTGGGGTCTAGAGAGAACAAGACCCAGCCTAGAAGGGGGATTACAACTTGTGGGCCTACACAGAGGCTAGGCAGGTCCTGACTAGATAGGGCAGGGATGAAGCCAAGGGGCTCATGTGAGCCCAGGGGAACTGGGCCCCATCCAACTTTGCTGGGGTGCTAGGTCAGCCTGGCTACTGGTGATGGCTGTATGGTGGGGCCTAGTGCGGGGGACCCCCTCTGGAGTATAGAGATCAGCAGCTGCCACGCTGACTTTCTGATCCCTCGCCTGGTCAATATAAGGGGGACCAGGACCAGGTCTGTCCAGCTAGCAGTCTTGGCCAGGTCTGTTCAGCATGTACAGAGTCTGGGTCACACAGCACCGCGTGGCTGCCAGCTGCGCCTGCAGCCAGGCCACAGCCATACTGGCTGATGCTGCTGGCACCACGGGAGACGGGTTGGGGGGGCCAGGCATGAGGCAGCCCCCACTCAAGCCCCTCTATAAACCTACGCACAGACTGCACATCCCCGTCACTCCTCACACCGCCCCCCCCTCACACCTACCCACACCCATAAACCCCCCCCACCCCCACATCCCTAACTTACCCATGACAGTGCCTGGGTCCTGATACTTGCTGTGCTTATGCTTGCCCTGGCGCACTCAGGGTTCGTGCCCCACATGCTGGGTCAGCAGGAGCACCATAGAGATGCTCTAGCCAGAAACCAGAGCATCTCTCTGGAGGACCGACTCCCAGGTTACCTCAGGGCACAGCTCCCTGACCGTGCCCTGCCCCACTTTTTCCCCACGTGTTTTATTTTGATACCTGGATATCCAGGTAGAAAATGTTGAGTCCGCCCTCTAAATATGCAGCGTGGGGAACATTTTTTTTTGTTTTCAGTGTGCTTCTTGCCACATTTCAAGCTGCTTTGAGACAAGGCGAAAGGCACGTGCGGACTTGTCTGGATGCACCCTCAGTGTTCACATGAATGTTTATCTTGGGGAGAAGGCATGGAGAACTCCCTCCTGGTCCTCCAAGGCTGTGGGCATCAGCTACTTCCAGGTGCAAAACTGATCAATGGCATCTGATCCTGTCAATGCTTATGCACACCCTTATCTTCAATCTTCATCTACACTGACTTTACAGGGTCAGTTTTAATGAAAAAGCTAGCAGGCACAGAAATGTGGGACAGCATTCATAACCAGTTCTTTTCCTTGAGGTTATTGTTTTGCCAAGGAGAAAAGAAACTTCATACGCACAGATAATAAGTAGAAAAATTCTCCAGTTCTCTTTCAAAGATTTTCTATCTCCCGGATAGAATTTATAGGACTTTCCCTGAATTTGTTTCAGTTTGGAGAGTGGACTTATTTCTTCTTCGTTAGGAACCTGGGAGTGAGCCTTCCCCTTGTTGCATGCTTCTTAATTTAATTTTCTCTAGACCAAAGGTGAACCAGCCCTTTTTAAAGTGTGCCCCTCAGCTTAAATATATTATCTAATATTTAGTTTATGTTTGCAAATGAGGTACCAAACTTGGAAAATCTGGCTGAATAGTTACTTTATGCAGTGATAATACAATAGCTTTGGATTAATATTAAATGTCCATCTGGGCACTCCTTTACTGCTGCTATAAATTGAACTAAGCATTTTAATTCTGGGACCATTAATAAATACTCACCAAGCTATTTCTTTTTCCATATCAATGAATTCAATTTTATTTCAACCATACTTTACTTATGGAATATTCCTTCCTATCCACTTGCATCACTTAACACATAGATACACTGCATTTCATTTTCCACCTTTCAGCCCAATTCAGCTAATCTATCAAAATTATACAGTAAAACAGCTGCATCCTTCTGAAGTTTAACTGCTCTTCCTATTTCCGTATCCTCTGCAATATTTATTACCATACATGTTGTAACTTTAACTAAATCAATTATTAAAATAGCGGAGTAATAGTACCAGTACCAAAAGCTGAAGGACAGAGTTTCCCAACACACTGTTATTCTACTAATCACCTTTTTATAATAATCACATAATTAGCTTGTATTAAGAGAACTTACACAAACATTGGTTTGTGAAACTTCATTAGCAACTTTCTTGAAACCCAGATCTATTCAATCTCAGATATGTCTTTTATTCATGCCAAACTCTATTCCATTTTAAAAGGTAATCACTTTTGCTTGACATACCTTTCACAAACCCTTGCTGACTCGCACCTATTATGTTATCATTTCCCTAACATATTCTTATGCCATCCATAAATATAATTCAATTTTTTTCCTAACATACAATAAATGTTACATTTATAGTCCCGTCATTTTCAACCTCTTCCTATAAGTGCTCTTTTTAAAAAACTAACTGAATTGCCTGGTATTCCATTTACTGTCTACTTGTGCATTAAAAGATTCTTTAGAAGTAATAATGGCTCAAGTATTTAATGCTTAATACCAAACATGTTGTGTAAATGTGCCATAGAGAAACCTTAAGCTGGTCCAAATCAAGTCCAATCAGTGGATAGTTAATCAAAGGAAGCCCCAAAATCGTCACTTCAAACCTTCATCCACAGTTACAGAAAACAATATATGAACACCAAGAACATGCTATAACACATCACAGGTGAAAACAGGGAAAACGAGGACAATGCCAATGCCCTGCCACTGCAAAGACTGTGAGGTAGTTGGTTAATACACATTCAGAAGACGCTAGGAAAATATTAACCTTAACACATAACAATGAGTTTCTATACATCACTGTATCCTGATTCATTCTCCTGGTTTTGTTATACAGGATTGTTAATGCTGGTCAAAAGTAAATGATGGATTCCATCTTAACTGCCACAAAAATATATACTTATAGTATACATGTTTGTAAGGCTCATCCTGTCTCAGCTCAATCCTGATTTTCCTAGGCTAAATATGCCATGCCATTTTAGTTTCTTCTCATGAGGCAGGTTCACCATTCCCTTAATCATCCTAGCAGCTCTTCCTCATACCCAATTTCTTCTAAATTTGTCTTTCTTGAACATGGGTGGCCACAATTATACATGGTATTCCAGATGAGGTCTTACCCAGGGCCTTGTAAAATGGCATTAATTTGTCCCTCTGTCTTTGGAAAATACTTCACTCAACATCCTAACGTCATGTTGACCTTTTTACTGTCTACTTGTGCATCAAAAGATCTGCATCTCACTAGTGGCTCAGTTATTCTGTAATTAATTACTGTAATACACTCAGGTTTTTTTGCTTTTCCTCTCATTCAACCATGTGAACACTTTAACATTGAGGACTATTCTAGAAATTAAGAAATGTATTGTTGCAGAGGGTAAAATAGAGTTAAATAACAGTCAACTACTGGCACAAACAGGTCTGGTTGTTTTTCTAAACATCTGTGTAAGTCTAAATTTCTGTTCTTAAATCATATGTCATTTAACTCATGATAATGATTAGCTGTAAAACTTAAGTACTTTCCAAATTCATTTAGTTCTTTATAAGTCAAGGCACATAGCCAATAGGTTTGACATTCTCAATGAATACAGGGAGCAGCTACTCTTTAATATATTAGGAAGTTTAGGACCATTCTCCTTTATATCAATTTCATTATTTTCCTCCATTTTTCTCCCAGCATCATGCTGCAATACTGCCTGTCAAAAAACTAAACACAGAGCAATATGGTTGTCTTGCTGTTATGGATACCAAGGGAGAAATTTCACTGGGACAAAAAACCAGGCCAGTTAGACTTCTTTTTCTTCCCCTTGATTGTTTGTTTGGTGCCATCATTTTTTTTTAGCAAGAACAGTGATGATCTTTAATCATAATCTTCAACCTTTAGTAAAATGTTTGGCTTACAGGAGAAAAGGGAAGTTGATGTTTAACATCTTTTCTAATTGTCTTGTCTAATTCAAAGCAGGTTTTTTTTGGTTGAAATTCATTTGCTAAAAAACTTGGATAAAGATTTTTACTGGAAGACAAACCTTGAGCATTGGAAACTGCAGTTTCATTGAAAGGTTGTAAGAGTACAATATATTCTAAAAGAAAAATTAGAATATGTTCACTTTAGGAACCAGCTACATTTATATAGTGACTTGAAAGATTATTCTGAAGTTCCGTGGTTAAATAGTGATAAAAAGACTTTGCATCTGAATCAACTTTATTGCAGATGGGCTTCTTTTTCTCATAGAAAAATATCAGATATCAAAATCTCAATCTCAAAACATTATTTATTTGTTATGCATATTAAGATAATATTAATGGACTGCAATTCTGCTTATAAATTAATCTAAGACAAGGTACTATAAATGAAGATTGCGAGGCTTAAGAAAGGAATACGGGTAAGTTAGTGGAGGTCAATGTGCTGCAAACCAGTGAAGTTACCAGCTTCCAGAAAAGAATGGCCTAAGACAATCAATCACAGTTACTTTCTCTCTCACATTACTTTATAATAAAGCAAAAAGGAAGTACATTACTAAAAACTACCCACAAGGTTGTTTCACCTTATATGTTACAAGTAATGTAAAAACACGCTTTAACTTACAAGTAGCAATTTTTAGCGAGCATTCCTGATTTCTGTTCCCTAATCAGGCAGCCGCATGGCTGTGGACACGCAAGTCAATGAGTAACAGAATAACTAAACCCAGATTGGTTATTTCTCTTTTTCACTTGCAGTCTTTCTTCTCCCATTTGAGGACGGTGGGAAAGTATGACGACCCTTCTTTCTGGGCATCCCATATGTTTTGTTCATTCATTTTTTAAATATCACAGTAATTCTTGCAAGAATACCTCTGTGTGATTGTCACTGGTACTGACAGCAGGTGCAGTGCTGAACTGCAGTGTGTCCAGGCAGTTTATACCCATTTGCTTACAGTTTTCACTCACCACTAAAACAGAGTCTAGCCCTGGATAACAGCAAACTCTCTCATACTTCTTAATGCCTAAAGGTCTCAAGAGAAAACTATCTATCTATCTATCGATCTATCTATTGATCTATCTATCTATCTCCTTACTGTTCCATAATTCAAACGAATACGCACGTTTGATTTTCAGCTCTACTAAGCCCCATCAGTGTCCATAGGGTTGAACCTTTGTAAGGGTTCAGCCCAAAATGTTTCCTTTTCACACCAAATATATTAAAATTCCAGGAGAGATTGCAGTGAAAATTAATGCCACAGACTCATGCTAGCTTCAGTGCTACTCTATTGCATCTTCCTTCTCCAAGCCTCATGGGAGGGCTCACTTTAAGTACATACGCATTTAAGTTGATTCCATTCACAGAGATTACTGTGGATAACTTCCACTGTTACCAGAGGAAAGTACTTGCAAAAACACATGGGTCAGGTCTGCCCATCTCTCTTGATACAGCTCAGCTATATATTGCAATCAATTAACACAGTGCATTGCTATTCAAAAAACAGTTCCTTTGGAGCAGAGTTCTCATGACCCAAGAGGATCAGGGCCACCTCATGTTTCCATACTGCTAAATATTAGGGGGAAGGGTCCTACCTATGGAGAAGGTTGAGAATCCTGCTTTACAGAATTTATAGGGAAGTATAAAAGTACCTCACTCAGTTTACTTGGTTCAGGCCCCTCTCTTCTTTTAAGGCTGATTTACAGTCATTCAGCACAGATCTGATACGTTCAGCAGTGTTTCTTTCAGTGGTGCTGTTCCTGCAGGATTCTGAAAATATAAAGGGAAATGTGTGATCTTGGGGTTTAACATATAGTTAACTTTATTATATATTCAGCGTAGTTTGATATTTGTGTGCTTGCTGAATGGACTGGTAATGACAGATTCAAAATGCCCTGGTGATATTTTTTTTTCTTGCTTCTAAGGAACTATCTATAAATTATGATGATTCAGGGCCACTAGGTCCAAAATGACTTGCCTCTATCTGATGAGATAACAAAAGAATTCCACTTAAAAGAACCAATAGAGGGAACCATTATAGATTAAGAGATCCATCACACATCCGTAGAAGGAAGTGGTAAGCATACATCATACTGCATAAATGTCAGTAGTCAGGCTAATACATCACAAACAAAGCTTCTGGCTTTATAATACATCACAAGCAAAGCTTCTGGGCTTAACAAAAGTCTGAGTCAACAACTGGATGCCGGCTTATGACTTTAAACATGAACATCCATATATTATATGCACACAAACAGAAGGAAGCCACAAGACCTGAAGTCCAGTGGTCCTAATCTCTTTGTGGTTTAGCTTATTTGCTGTAAAACTGGCCTCCAGGGAATAACCCCATATGATACGTTTCCTTGCTGCAGAAAATTAAAAGGGAGAGGGCTTGGCTGAAGCGCACTGTAGTCAGGCTATTCTTAGCCACTATTAAGATAGAGCATCTGTGGACTGTCAGAGAAGGCAAAGAAAATAAAGGTGGCTTGAAGCCACCTTTCCCTATACCTCCCACTGCTTCTGCACTAAGCAGAAAAATGAAGCTTCAGTGAAGTGGGGCCAAGCACCTTACCTGCACACAGAAAGAGTGAGCAAGCGATCAAAAGACAGCAACGGCACTTAAAGTCAAGAACTTTAGCACCAACCCTCCAGGATACCTCGTTCCTCAGAATCATCATTTTCCTTATAACTATCTGTTCTTTTGTTATGGGTAGCACTCGGCTGCATTTCAAATAAGGAAGGGTGTGAATCGACTTCTAGTCTTTGAACGTGCAAAGTTACCCATTTTCTCGGGATAATTAAATACTGTATGACTAAGAGGGCACAATAGAGAGTGCAATACAGATGGTAGAGTGCACTGTATCTCACTCTCTCACTCCTTTGAGCATACTGTGAAAGCCTATTTTTAACTAAACAGGGCAAGAGCCAAGAAAGGAAGTACAGATAAATATATAACCTAGAAGGGATGGAACCCAAGTTCACTTTTTTTCTCTTAATATTGAACGAGCATGCCTATTGCACTTCTTAGCAATTCTATGTATTTGTTTAAATTATACAAATGAAAAATATCTGCTTGCTGTCCCTTTTCTGCATTTAGGCTAGACTGCTTTGGATTCTGGCAGACAGTTCTTTGTACATGTGAGGGCAGCTGGCAAGCTAAAAAGAATTTCAATTTTAGTTACCAGACGAGTTAAACTTCACTCGCTGAGAGGATCCGTTACACATGATCAGGCCCATTACACTTCAGTAGAAGTCAGTGACACATGTACTTGCAAGCCAGCAGAGAAATAACTGTGATGAAGATTGATAGAAGGAAGCTTGGCTTCTATTTACATGAAAGAAAATAGGTTTAGGGCTTGGCCTTGCCCTCCACTACCTTGGCCCGTGGAGAACAATACAGGTTTTTACATGGGAAAGTTTTCTATTCAGTTTTTGTGTCTTTGTATTCTGTAAGACAAACATCCCCAAGATATTCAGAATAAGGCAAATTTGGGGAATGCGAGGCAACTCTGAAAACAACATGCATGGGTAAGAATAAAAACAGTTTTCTGCTCCTAACAGGTAAAGTCTGCAAGTCACCAACAGTCAGGCCAACAAAGCTAAAGGACAATTGAAGCAGGAAAGACACTAGCAGAAAAAAAGTGGCACCTGTTTAATGTATGCAGGCTTCCAACATGATGGTTATCAATGGTGAAATGAATACTGGAGTTCTCCACCCTCCACCGCATAATCCCCCACATCTCAAATTTAGGAGAATGAATTTGAAAGTCCCAAGCAGAGCCCACAAAAATACTATATAGGAAAAAAGGGGTGAGCCTGAACTACAAAGTGCACCATCTTGGTGGTTTTAAGATACTCGACGAAGGCAACTCAAGGAAGAAAAGGACAAATATTTTCTTCAGGGAAGAAATACATATTTTATATACATCTGTCACATCTCAGAATTATGACTACGATCCAAACGTTGCAAGGTCCTTCTGTGAAGGCAGTCTTCCCCTGTAATATTTAGCGTGACAATCTAAAATAGAGCTTGGCAGTCTACCTCTCTTTGACAGGTATGACAGCAGAGACGAGCAAACCTAAAAGATTCCAATATTAAACTCCAGTCTAAAATAAGTGTTAGAAAATTATGCATTTCTGCTCTGTTACATATAACGAATGCTCATTAAAAATGAATACAGGGTTTGTTTTGTTAGAAACAAAAACACGATTCTGACATAAATGATGGTAAAAAGCTAACTATATATATTTTCTCTTTGTCATTTTGGAAACATTTGGGAGTTTGATCCCGAGCCTCATTTGTATCACACTTACTCCAGTGGTGTCAATCCCTTTGATGTCAGTGGAGTCGCTTCTAGTTTGCTTTCAGTTTAACTAGTATAACTGAGATGAGGATTGGGCCCTAACTGTTACTGATATGATAAAACATGCTGTACTGAATACTGGGCAGCCTGTTTCCATGACTGAAGGGGCCTAGGAGGCAAATAAGGGAAGATTTGTTCTGCAATTATGAACAGGTTGGTTATTTTTCCTTTCCCTCTCCAGTACCCGCATGGACCAAATTATCTGAGTATGTCAAATCATTTAAAGCAGCATTTTGCAAAATTTGGGATGTGTCCTGGGGAGTAAGGGGGTATAAAAGTTTCTGGGGGGAGGATATCAGAGGCACTTCAGCAGCAGGGGGAATCAGTGGGAATTTAGTTGTGGGTGAATGCCAGCAGCATCTGAAGCCGTCAACTTCATTGCCGGGGTGGTGTAATCACCCAAGGTTGGGGAAATGCTGCTTGAAAGCATTTATCCTTACAGTGCCTTGAAAAGTGAGGAAGTGCGGTCCCTGTATTACAAATAGGAAACTGTGGCAGAGATTGGCTAAGTGCTTTCCCCAAGGTTACAGAGCCTGGGGCAGAGTGGGGATTTCTCCCAAGTCCTAAGCATTTGGGCAGTCCAACTCTGTCGCTCGGTTTAGAGACAAACACCAAGAGCATGGATAGTGCAGGAGCTAGGACCGGTATGGAAAAGATGAAAAAAAACAAAGCCAAACACAAAAACTTGCTTAAGGGGAAAAGAAACTTACATCCATCAGATAAGTCAAATGTGAATAAATATCTTGAAATCTAATTTTTATTTCTGCGACAAGCTATACAGCACATAATTTGGACTAAACGAACTATGATGCACCTCCGCTTGAACCTGAAAGGTACATGTTATTATTATTAGAAATGCCTGGTTAATCCTCACTTGAATCACTCGTAAGGATTTTTAATAAAGACATCTCATGTGACTAAAAGATGGGCAGATCGGAATCTGAGGAAGTTCAAGGTTGAGAAATGTAAGGTGCTGCACTTCGGGATGAGCAACCCCCAACACACCTAGAGCCTTGGCGGCACCGAACTGACAAATACAACAAGCAAGAGGGATCTGGGGGTAATAATACATCACAGTATGAATCTGAGCCGGCAGTGCGATGCTGTAGCCAGTAGGGCAGATAATACTCTGGCGTGCATCGATCGATACAGCTCCAGCAAAACCGAGGAGACGATTCTTCCACTTTACTCAGCACAAGTCAGACTGCAGCTGGAGTACTGTTCTGGGCACTGCACTTTAACATGGACATGAACAAGGTTTGGACAGCCCAAAGAAGACCCATATGATAACAGCTTTACACAGCAAGCCATACAAGGAAAGGCTATGGTATCTGGGACTCTTCAGCCTGAGGAAAAGGAGGCTGAGAGGGGACCTGGTAGCAGCTTATTGCTACACTAGGGGAGTACACCAAGGGCTCAGTGAACAACTGTTCACCAGGGCACCCGAGGGGAAAACGAGGAGTAATGGCCACAAATTCCTTGAAGATCAGTTCAGGCTCAACATTTGGAAAAACTTTGTCACGGTCAGGGTGTCCAGACTGTGGAATAAGCTCCCTCTGGAGGTGGTGCAATTGCCTACCCTGCAAATCTTCAAGAGGAGACTGGATGGTCACCTTGCTGGGGCCACCTGAATGCAGATGCTTGGTGCAGGTGACCGGACCCAATGATCTTCCAAGGTCCCTTCCGGCCTTACAAGCTATGAAAACAAGTGAACAGACCAAGATGCTTCTTCTTCACCATTTTATAGCTGATAAGAACCTGCATGACAGCCTGCTACTTAGCTAATCACAGCGTGCTCTAGTATACCTCTGTACAGATGGCCTAACCTGCAAAATGCAGGCAGAGTTTTCTTCCCTTTCATTGTTCCAAGATACTCAGGAGTGGTATTTAAGCCTGGGATCATGTCTACTTCATAAAACAATTGCTGTCTCTTCCCTGGGATTCAATCACACACACAAAGAATTGCTGATGAGTTTTTTTTATCATACTTCTGGAGAGGGAAATAAAAGACTTAAAAAAAAAGAAAGAAAAAGAAAACAATACGTGTCTTCAGGAAAGGGATAAAATGTTTTATATAGCACTTTCCTTTAGAACAGGAACAATATGTTTCTCAAGGAAGATAAGTTTTATTGCTTTTCTTGCAGAGGGTGATAATTTCCAAACCCCATAAAATTGTTGATATTATTCAAATAAATCAAATAATATTGATTCAACAGCCTGGCACCCTAGGACAGATTGGCCCTTCCATCAGAAAAAGCTGTAGTAAGGTGCAAGCACACTTCCAGGGTTTTCCTTTTGTAAGGTGGGCAGGGAAAACCCCTCTAGCATTTGGGAGGGGGCCCAACTTCCCACTTAGATGGAAAAGAGAGCCTTCCAATCTGTCCCAGAAGGAGCTCCTTGACCCATATGCCCATACGGGTCCAGTTCTCCCCATGTGCTCCATCTCACCTCCTGCTTTCTCCCAGAACCATTCTTCTTGCCCAGCCAGTCTTTGGCACTGTCAGCTGTTCCTTATTCAGCCTCAGACCCCTTCTGCATTATTTTCCTTTCCTTCCTTTTTTTCATCATTGCCCCTCTCTCACCTAGCTCACAGGCTTCCATGCCAATCCCAAATCCAAATTTTTCTCCCTCCCCTAAATCACTTTCATTCTCCATCTTCCCTCACTGGATTCCTTTCCATAATCTACTCCTGCAGTTCTGTTTTGCGTTCCCTTGGGATTTCAACTCGCCATCTTCCTCCTCCTCAATGCAATGAGATCTCTGAGGGGGCAGGGCAGAGAAGATCCTTGCTCCCATTCCAGTGTGCAGACCCAGTCCAACCTGCACAAGCCGAGTGCAGTTTTGACAGTGGTCCATGTGGGGGGCTGGGGTGGTGTGGATGCTATGGCACACTGTTGACAGCCCAGAGCAGAAGTGCCAACAGTGTGGACTGTCAGATTCCAACAAATCTGCAAATTTTTCTAAATACCTTGTCACAGGGACACAAAAAAGGAAAGGAAAGTGGTTCAGGTGGCATCTGGTCAGCACTTGGAGCTCTGAGGGCTCAAGCATGCTCAGTGAGGATGAACTCTTTGGAGATAGTGGTTAAATGCCAACAAGTCCTTACTGAGCATGTGTGAACAAATACTTGAACAAGCTAATAATTTTGCCAGATCTGAATGGATTTTCATGAGAATGGTAAAATTAAAACATCCTTGACATAAACACAAATGTATCCTCTTCCAAACTCATCAGTCCTTATTTCAAAATATGGGAGTGACAGAGCTGTTCTAAGAAAAGGGGGCTCAAGGATTTTTAATGTGGCCCCAACAGTGTAATTTTCAGTATCTTTCTTCTCAGAAACAGCCGAACCTTTTCACCTGGAGAAAAAAAAAGGCAGCTGCTCGGACATGGAAAATTTTAGCCGACGTGGCTCAAGTTTGGCAATGTGAGCACCTGAAAACAGGGGCTTATCCAACAGGACAACTCTACCTATCGAAATATTTCATCATGAAATCTAACTGAACTTGCACTCTCATATGGATCGTGACCAACTGTTGTTTTCACAAATAACCTATATCCCCAGAAAGTTTCAGCCTGGTAATGCACTGATTTATTGTATTATTTTAAATTGCCACATTACTACTAAAAGGGATATGGTTGAATCTCAGCCTACATAGACATTTGTATGCTATATCACAACCATATTATATACCGTAAGCTGGTTTTTGGAGTTCTTTAGGATTGGAGTTGTCCGGCATTTTCTGAAATTACTGGGAGTTGTATAGCTAAATCCTGGCAAAACTCCTTGAAAACTTACAGGTAAGTATTTTATATATTCTGTCATTTGTATTTATATATGCATATCCTTAGTTTCTCAGTAGATCTGCTTTGTGTTCAAATAAGTATGCACTCTGCACATCAATCTGATCCTTTACTATCAAAATTTCACAGGCAGAAGCTGGGTTTTGAACAGGTGCATCAAATGTGATCATGGAAAATAACTTTCAGATAACCGCATCAGATAGAGGGCTGCATTTTGCACTCACGAACACCAGGATAAATCCAGAGTGTGACTTCAGTGGAGTTAGCATGGCTTTACAGTAGTGTAACTGAGTATGGAAAGCCACCCAGACTGTTTGCTATACCTTATCTGACAACAGCAGGGGGAAAAAACAACCATGAATAGAATACATTTGGTTTTATTTTGTTTCTGATACACTGCCTCTCACCTCTAGGACATTTAGAATGAGTTACTATCTGTGAAGGAATCACCTACCTATAACACGTGAGAGAGAGAGATATAAATAACGTGATACAACATGGTCAATGACATCAGCAACACATATGATGGACACCGTTCAGAAATGTGACAATCTTAATTAGAGAAAATGGTAGTGTAAGATGTTGCAATTGTGATGGTCCAGAAATTTTGCTAAAGACAAGGATTTCATAAGTGAGATCTTTTATGGGACCAACTGTACAGCTAGGATAGAGTTAGGCAAGCTTTTGAATGCAGACTTCATCTGATGAAGAAAGTGAGCTGACGAAGAATGTCTTATGTTTGAAAGCCTAACTCTATCCCAAGTACACAGCTGGTCCAATAACAGATCTCACCCTAAGAAATCCTTGCCTCTCTTATTCTAGACTAGGCATTTGAACAAGGCTTCTCTAGCTTCATGAAAAGAGCAGTGCACTAGGGACCTGGGATAAATGGGTATTCCTCTAGTCTCAGCCACTGTCCTTCACTTTTCCATGCTTCCTTCTCCTCATCTATAAAATACTTGAGATATTTTAGGTAGGAGGCTAGAAGTCAGGGGAGGAAATGAGGGGAGACCTCTGGGGGAATTTTTCTTCTAGGTATTGTTGGTTATGGGAGAAGGTGCCTGTAGAGGATTGGGGCAGTAATAGGAAGCCTTGGTATTAAAACTCAGATGATCCATAGGTTCTTTAATCTATCTTGTTCTACATTAAATGTTTTGCTATTGAAACAGGGGCTTTGCCATTGATTTAAAATGGTGAGACATTCAGCCTTCACCCCAAACAGAGCCTGTATACAGAGCTGAGTCTGAATCTGAAAAGTATGGCTTGTCTCACGTCTATTCTAGTCTATTACTAGAACTGTTTTAAGGCTAGAAAATATAGAAAATTCAGGAACTAATTATTCTGCTTTCACATACACCAAGGGCTTAGTGGAAGTATTCTTACAGGGAAGCTGAAGCAGACCTCTTTTCAAAGATGTCTGGAGTTTACTACAACAGTCATCTCCTTTTTAAGTGCAGTAAAACCAAGTTACCTGAACACTTTCCCCTATATCACTGGTTAGCTCTCACCTGTAGTTGTTTCTGGAACAACCTTATTTTCTTAAAAATTTTCTTTGTGCAGCAGGTCTATCAAATTAAAACCTCTATTTATTTTTCAGAGCTGACTTCACACAAATGTTTTCAATAGCCACTATGTCTAAGTAGTCTTGAGTACAGACTGTCAAAAAGCTGGAGGCAGAATTGATTAAATCTACGCAGCTTTCTTATACAACTGCTATAGAAACTTCTTAATGAATTGGACCTATATACTACTAGGAATTACAAATGTGCAGGCCTTGGCATAAGTGGGACGGCACAGCCGTAAAGTGAGCAGAGAATTCTTTCCCTTCAAAGGAAGAAACATGTAACCAATTTTGACGAGTAGATTGAGGGATGGATGCTTAGATGGCATATCAAAGGCAAGGCTCCTTGGGTAGAAGTGATATCTTTTTTTTAAACCAACTGAGTAGTTGGAACAAAGTTTTTTGCAAGCTTTTGGGCACAAGTACCCTTCAAGTACTAGGCATAGGGAGACCGCTGTTGTTCTGAGATCTCCATATTTAGCTTTTCATTCACCAGATAGGCAGACCCCACTGTGAATGAGCTGGCTCCCAGGGGTGGCTAGAAAACCACCAGGAGGCTCGTAACCCTTACCCCGCTCCAGCCCTAGGGTGCCCTCCCCTTTTCACTGCTGGGCCTTTGATGTCCATGCCAATGCCTCACAAATGTCAGTGTACCATCACTCATGTGACACGTGCCCCACAAAGCCACCAGGCCACCTCTTGTTGGGGCTTTGGCCTTCTTGGCTTCTGCTTCTCTACTTTAAGTGGTTCTTTAGCCAAGGCTGGACCTGGCTTCTGGGCCCTCCAGGGCCTTTATCTCTGCTCTGCTTGGGCTCCTGGGCCCTGGTCTCTGCCCCCTCTCAGGGTGCTGGGCCCCGGCCCCCAGTCTCTGCTCTGTTCTGGCAATAAGATTACTTTTGTGCCAGAGCCCACCCTGTGTCTTGGCCCTGGGAGGCTCAGCACACCTGTGTGCCCCCAGACACTATTGGGACCGCCGCCAGCTCCTTAAGTGTCCCAAACCCAAGCCACTGGTTAAAACGCAAACCAAAACGCGAGCCCTTTGGTTATAACTAACTCTCATCCCTATGGTTGCATGGCTCAATTTCTAAGCCTGCTGGCTCTTTACAGCCTTTGCCAACTATACCGGCTCCACTCCCCGGCCAGCCCTCAGCCGTCTATTTGCGGCTCCCTGGCGTAGTAGGTTCAGTCCATCATCAGCCGGCAGCTCCCCGCAGAGCTCCCTTCTCCTCAGCTTCCAGGGCTTAAACCTGGAAATGGGAAACTTCTGGGCTAAACCTTGACTTTTTGAGTCTCTCCCTGGGTCACTGGACCCTCTGCTTCCACTTGTCATCACTGTTTGTACAAGACAGAGGGATCTTATTTAGACCCCTTTCCCCATCAAGTCTGTTCACAGGGCTGGATGAGCCCCCAGGCCCTGGGCTCCTTCCCCTTTCTCAGTAATGGGGCAGGGGCCCTGTTACATCCACTTACCAAAGTCTCTTATGTTTCCTTCCTTTCAATGGATATCACGTGTGATCTGGCAAGACAAGTTGTTACCTGATTGCTAAATTACTTTATTTTTACATGACAATTAATGCACATGAATTTATTACCAGAAGAGAACAATACAAGGATGCTGAGTAAAGTCATGCCTTTTCTCTTAGTTTATGTAATTCATGCTTTTTGCTGTAGAAAAGACATCACAGAGAAAAGTCCATTTTCTAATAGGTTTGGGAATACAATCAAAGAATAAATAATAAACACGCAGCACTTATATAGCACTTGATGTTTTTTCAAAGCACTGAACAAACATTAAATATTTAACCTATGAAGTAGGTAACTATTATTAGGGAAACCAAGACAAAGAGAGGTTACATAACTGCCAGAGACAACAAGTCAAACTGGGAGCTGAGCTAGAATTGCAAATCATGTTTCTCAGGCCCAGTTTTGTGCTTAGTCCATCAGTGCAATTCCAGCAGAGACATGGGGAGAGACCACCTCTGCTCACACCGGCTAAAGCTGAGCTGCAGTCTCCCTGCCCAATGTGTCCCTCACCCTCCGTCCGTCAGTCCCTTCCCTTTCTACTTTCTTTGTCAGCATGCCCTTGAGAGTCACGTGACCTCACTGCATCTTGAAGATGCTGAGCCTGTTGTCATCCTTTGCTTCTGGTTGATTAAGCATTTACACATCTGGGCAGGAGCAGCCACTGCTCCCCGCTTCTGCCTGCACCACATCTTTGCTCCCCTTCATTTCTCCTCTCGTTTTCCCACACTTGCCTCTTTTCCATAACAGTTTCTTTTTCTCCTTCATTTCAAACCTGAAAATTATATTTTAAAACAACTTCTGTGTTTTTCTTTTTCTGTTTCTTCTTATTTTATGACAACATACTTAGAATGACACCCGCCTCCCAATATAGCATAGTCTCTGCCCTCCCTTAATGACCAAATCTTACATTACAATTCACCTAATGCAATTTTTTTAAAGAAGCCTTTGAACCCATTGAAACCAAGGGATATTTCTCCATTACCTTCAATGCAGGAAAGAGCAGCCTCCCATACTTCTGCACCCAATTTGGTTCTTTCTCGATACAATCCAGACCTGAGAACTCTTGAGTTCCTAACCCTTCCTATGGAGGAGCTGTAAATAGCTCTACGTTTTCACCATCACTCTCCACGGCCTTTCCAAGATTTCTTCTCTTCAACACAAATATTCTTTCCTCAGATCAGAAACACTATTTTTTTCTTTCTTATTAATATAATCTAAAATGCATATCTTCATAACAAACATGTTGCTGCCATACCTGTTTACTTTTCCATGAGCATACCTGTCCACGTACCACGCAGAAAACTCTGCTGACCCTGGAAAACTCCATTAAGTTACAGTGAACCCCACAGGTAAAAATCAAGGGCAGACTTCTAGGCTTCAGTGATGCTGGAAGCCACCGTGGAGTAGTTTATGGCAGATGTAGCTTAGTAACAGATAACATTATAGTATAGCTTCACTGTCTTTCATTGTATGTATCCATGGCAATTAATATCACAACTGTCAAATGAAATTGGCCTGGATAAATCATTTTTACCCAATCAATAATCATAGTTGCATGCTCAGGAAGCTGCAGCTATTCAGTAAATCCTATTCAAACTTCTGTTGCCAAAGATTTTAGAGAGAGTCTTGAAAATCTGTTACAGGCTTTGGGCCTAACTCTTATGTTCAAGCAGCAAACACACTTATGGGCATGAGATGCCTCACTGAATATGAATGGCCTACTCATATGAATATAACCATTTGGGTGTTTTCATTGGATCTGGCATTTAAGCAGTCCTAATACAGTAGCAATGTTAAAAAAAACCCATGAACACAATACAACAGAGCCGCTGAAGGTATTCACCTGCTTAAAAAAAGTTCACTTTATCAAAATAACAGATGTCAAAAGATCCATCCATGTTCTGTTATGTATATAGGTCTCGCACACCTTGCTCCTTCAATCTGCACAATTTGAAGGAGCAAGGTGAAGGAGCAATTTGTACAATTTGCTCCTTCTTCTCGACTATACCTCCGGAGTCTCAAAAGCTGAAATATGTCTTTGAAGTCAGGTCACAAAGGACACAGGGTAGAAAAATGGGCACAGAAAACAAAGCAGTTCTGCACACCAATGCGTGGCTCCAGGACTGTGGTGACAGCAATCACAGAGTGGGGCCTGGGAGATAAGACTCTCTCAGCCCCCAATCCACAATTGCAATCTCAGAGCTGGGGCTGGGAGCTGCCTGCTGTTGCTTTGGGGAACATTGTCCCCACCTGGGGGGCAGAGCCCACCGCAGCAGCCGGCAGCTCCCAGGGGCAGGGAGCAATCTCCTGCCCTCTGCTGCCCAGCTGAGTGGGAACAAATTTGCTCCTGATTGTCTGTCTACACGTGCTGTACTGTGCAGTAATTACTTGAGAGTAAATCTGCTACTTGTACTTACAGGTAGCAAATTTACTCACCATTAGAGCAAATTACTGTGCAGCAAGTGTCTGCATGTGTAGATGGTGACACTTACTGTGCAGTAATTTGCTCTAATCTCAAGTAAAGCATTTTGTGTAGACATGCCTCATGTCCTTTGTCCCACTTCCTTCATACACTTTTGCAGCTTTCTTTCCCCATCTTTTGCTGCATACCCTTACCCCATTCTCTTTCAGCACCTGTGGCCAACTATATGTGTCTAAAGATGGTGCCACAACATACATACAACACCCTATCCATACCAGCTGTTTATGGGGACGTTCTACCAGTAGAAGATAAGGTGCAAATTTATACTAATATATTTATGCTTCCTTGTACAGATGCTTATTCTGGAGAGTTTCCACATAAGCAGTTAATCTGGTTTAACTATAACACTAAGTGGTCATTTTTGCCCAGATAGGAACATATCCAAAACCTGGTACCTCAGCACTTTTCATAGTTTTTAAGTTTCCTTCTGAAAAACGGCTCTCATTCCAATTTTGGTACTTGCAGTTAGGACTCTCACAGTGTAGCTGCTTTAAAATCTTGCTGATTTAGTGTAGAGCAGAGGGGCTGATAGGAAAACACCGGCTGAAGGAGCAGAAGCTCAGCTCACAACAGTTAGAGAACTTCACTTGGACTTTTAATGCTGTTAGGGTTCTCATTAAAGAACTTGCTTAACTTTTCAATACTTCACTACTTAAACCAACATAACTCACAGACAAACACTATGGGGATATGGAAGGATGCAATCACATAGAATTACCATTTTTTTTATTCAACAGCACTATTAATGCAGCAAAAGTGGGTAATTTAGGGGGGCTGCAACTATATTTGAGTTAGAACATTCAGAGAGAGGAGTAAACAGCTTGCTTAAATATCCTTGAGTGCTTCTGAATATTGCTACTATTTATCCAACTTTAGACAAGATGTCTTTTAGTAGAGAGAGTCCCTAAACCAAAACCTTGAGTCTGAATGCCTATACACTTGGAGATTAGGAAGACAAGTCGAATATTACAGACAGAAAATCTATGAATTTTACAAAATATTTCTAGGCTTAAACAGGGACAAACACCCTGATTTCAAGCAAATCCTGAGTTAACTTTTAGACTAATGTCTTGATTTGTAATCTGGTGTTAGAGCCCATGTGTCAAACTTTACTTTTTATGTCTTAATTCTGGGAAGGCTGGTTTAAATAGAACAAAAGCTAAACTGAAATTTTACTTACCATTAATATAAAAATGGTAGAATTCCCCTTCACTGCCAATCACTATGTTGCTGATATAAATAATTGCTTCCATACATAATTCATAATGTTAGATTTAAAACTGAACAATTTGGTATCAAAAGACATCGACCCAATCATGTTTTTTTCCCTGGGCTTTTAGTAATAACTCACTTTATCTTGATGAAAGTTCACACACTTTCAGCAGAAAGGATAAATAATCTCAGCTAAATTCAGTACTTATGCAACACAGCTGAAACAATCTCACTTGTCTGTGTTCAGTTTGTCAAGTGAGTTGATTGGTGAAAGCATAAAGGTTGAGGAGGAAGACAGCCCTAGGATTAGATTATTGATCCTGACCTCATGCTATACACCACTAAGGAAGCCACTGCGCCAGTTTGAGTACCACACCAGACTTCAACTAATCCACCTTGAGAACTAGTGGGCAGATTGTGATTTTTTTTAATACTAATTACTCAGCTCTTTCAAGTGATCTGCAGATGTCTCTCTAGAGCAGAAAATCTTTGCCCTCTTCAACCAGCTATCACCTCCTTGGAAAATTACTGGCAACAGAATCATCTGTCTCTTTCTGTTGAGTAGGTCTATTTATAATTACAGACTCATGGCCTTTGGTGGATGAAATATTCATGTACACTCAATTGTCACACTGCACTTACGGCATAGTAAAATGCAAACATTATCATATTAAAAGCAGTTCAGGCATGCTTCATGCCAACTTAATAAAAATGTAATTTTACATATTGTTTAGGAGCATTCATGTAACAACTCTTACCCAGGACTACCAAAATATGTTTATTAGACAATTTGGATAATTATTTTAAATAAAGGGGGTCTAGATTGGACATATAATTCTAACCAAATATTGATAAAGCATTTATTTAATGATTACCTGTCCTATGTGGGGTGGTACTTTTTCTGTTTAATTGGTTCTCAAAGCCAGGGGGAACAAAATGTAGCCTATAGGCTGGTTCTGGCCCACCAAGTGATTTTACCTGGCCCATGGCAGGTCCCTTGGTCCTATCCAGTCCAGACGTGCGAGCCAGCCTGGGATGTGGTGCATGCGGCAGGTCCCAGCACCCCCAGGCACTCAGTGGGGCTGGGATGGTGGCCAAACTCAACTTCCCAGCAGCCCGGGCTGTGGTGCTGCTTCCAGCTGCCACTGCCAGTGTTGCCGCTGCTGTTGGACCTGTCTCTGCTGCCACACAACCACCATTTGGATGCCAGAAGGCATAGGTGGGAAGGGTCTCCAGGGAGACTGGCCTGGGACCCCTGCAGACAGGGCATGCTCTGCTGGAAGATGGAATGGAGCCATGGGTGGGTGGGGAGTGGTGTCCAGGAGTGGGACAGGCAGGTGAGGCCAGGGCCAGGATTGCAGGGTGATAACAGTGTGTGGCCAGGGCCAGAAGAGAGCTGCAATTCGCTCCCTGCATGATGGATTATGACCGACTCGACCTTGCCCCTGCTGCCCCCCCGGCACAGGCATGGATGGGCAGGCCCAGTATAGCGTAGCTGCAGAATGGCACCCAGCAGCCTAACCTGATCGTGGTCTGTTGGGGCCACTGTGTGCTGCTGGGCTGTCCGGTCTGCAGTCATGCTGTACTTGTGCTGTTTGTGCATGCCCATGCTGGGGCAGTGCCAGTGGGGGCTGGGTTATGGGTGTGTGCTCTTTCCCCCTCCTGGGTTGGGCTGGTCACACAGGGAGTGAATCACTGCTCTGCCCTGGCCTCAGCCCTGGCCCCTGACCCACCAGATTAGGCTGCCGGTACCACTCTGCGACTAGGCTGTACTAGGTCTGCCTGTGCATACCTGTGCTAGCAGTGGGGGGTGGGGTGGGGGGGAGACAGGTCACTGGCATTCCTGTGTCACTGTCCCACAATCCTGGCCCTGGCTTTGCCCACCTGTCCCTCTCCCATCCTCTGGCTGAGTGCACCCTGCCCAAAGGGGTCCCAGGCCAGTCTAGTAATCTACCATTTAGGGAGTTTTGGTCAGCTGTTGCAGAAGCAGGGGCAGTGCTGACCTGACCTGCAACAGCTCACAAAAACTCCCTAAGTGGTCCTCCCACCCAAATAATTGCTTCCCCCTGCTCAAAGCCTTGTGTCTGTTTTTTTCTGCTATGTTATGTGCTTAAAACATATAAGTAGAGCTATTAAGCATTTATATAATAGAATATAATTGGGTAATTGGGTATTATTTAGGTGATGTCTGTAAAGAAAATTTAGACTGGAAATTGGGTGAAGGAGCTGAAATCCCTTTAGGAGATTTGGATATTTTCAACATCAAAAGTCACTGCTTTAAAACCATTGAGGACACAGACACAAGTGACAATTTTCTCCTGATCTGGCCCCAGACAACACTCTACTGCCATGACTAAACAGAAGTGCACAGCTGCAGACTACTTTAAAAGGGTCCAATCCTGCAAAAATCTGAACTCTGATTACATGGGGGTTCAGATGTACATGCTCCAAAATGGAGTGTGTTCTGTAAATTGTGTCTGCTGAATTCCCAGCCTGCCACTGTTTTCAGAACGGAGGCAGGGAAAGGGAACAGAGGCAGTTTGGTTTTGCTCTGGGTCTTGGTTTGGATCTTTCCAGCTAGCACTGTAGGGTGGAGCAGGCGGACTCAAACCCCACAAGGTAGGTGGGGGTAGGCTCCAATTCACCCGCCCCACCTGCCAATGTTGGCTTGGGAACGCCCGGAACAAACTCCCTCTGCTCCCTTCCCCCCTCTCCTATTCTGAAAAAGTATTCAGGCTGAGAGAAGCTGGACTCTCCAACTCCCAGACCCAACAGTAAACTTCTGCTGGGTCTGGGGGGATCAGTGCAACTCATAGCGCTTCCTGCAAAGTGCTAGACATTGCAACAGGGAGCTGCTCTGCTGTCTATACCCAGAATTATTAGGTAAACTAGTACCCCCTACTTTTGTTCTGTTCCTGTGATGAATCCAGGCCTCTTATCCCAAAATAAATATTTTCAATCAAAACTGTTTGGCGAATTTGTCACAAATTAACAAATAGTTTGGAGTCAGTCAAAACATCTTTGATTCATGGATTATTTGCTGGGACAAAAGGGGCCCAGCTCTCAGTGTTTTGAGTTTAGTGTATACTTCAGTAGGCAAATTCTGCTCTCAGTAGTATAAATGTAAACCCACTGTAGCTCTAGTGACACTTACGGAGTTAGCATAAATTGACATGGATATAAATGGGTGGGTCAGATTGCCTCTCAGGCAGAGAAATGCATGAGAGTTTCCACATATGGGGTGGGGGGGAAACCCCTTTCTCTTTAATTCGTTTCCTCTGTGATGTTCCACTGCGGGGAGGAAGGTGAGATTTTGTTCTGTCAGTAAAGCAGGGAGGTTGATCCAAGAAACCTAATACAGTTACAAGGCCTCCTCACTGACTCATGTCCCTGGGACTCTTGATGGCTTCTGTCAGTTGACCTCCAGTACAGCTGCTCTGACAAGGCTTCCCTGTAGGGTTGGAGGGAAGGAACAATATACATCTATTCTCTGTCATGTAAAGCCCTTTCCTACTCCATTTTCCACGGCGCATGCGGAACTGCTGAGCCTTCCACGGAAGGACAGAAAGGCTGCTGAGTCTTCCATGGAACTAAACAAAGGCAGCTGGTTCCTGCTTCTTTGTAAGCAGATATTTGCATACAGAGACATTCATGGGGTGGGAAATCATAGCACTATTGCCTCCCTGGGCTGAGTAATATAATTAGCAACTCCCACAGGCTGGAGTGCATTTACCGATGTTCTCACACCCTTTGGATAATAATGATGTTCCAATAGGTAATATATTGGCAGGGGGGAGGAGAAAGTGGTTGTTAAACAATAATGCTGAGAGTACTTCAGCTTAATGGATACTTTCTGGATTAGTTACAGTTATGTACAATAGAACTGCTCTAATTTTCAGTAGTCAGGACTTCCTATCATTCAGAAACAAAAAGTCCATTATCCCCATGTTACAAAAATGTAATAGAAGGGTACAGCAGCGAGAACGTATTACTAAAACTTCATTATCTAACAAAGTACATTACAAGGTAACATTTATGAGTATAGTATCTTACTAAATAACTACAGCTAAATTAAGCACTTTAAAATTATTTGTTCTTTTCCTTGCAAAACACAGTAATCTGCCGTAAGCCCCCTAGAGAGGGTTAATAACTGATAATGCCATACAGCGGTTTCTTTATATAAAAAGAAAATGTTTAAAAAGAAAATGTTTACTACAATTGATAAGGGGACTCTAAGGGTTTCAGCAAGACCTTGCATAATGCTGTAGAATCTCTTCAAGACCACTGTAATATATGCTGTATATAGTACTACGGTATTGACTGAACAACTTTTCAGCCACTTAAAAGAAATTACAACACTTAATCAATAGAGTAAAATTATGTTTGTTATAAAATCCTAACAGCAAGGCCTTTTTACTAGAGCCACATATTATGTTTATTTCAAATAAATGAGGGAAAAACTATATTTATCCTCTGCTATTTGAGATTATAGACAAGAAGCAGTGACATAGTCAACATAAAAACTTACTCTTAAAAAACATAAAGAGACGCTCAGAGGATTTTAACTTTTATAACTGGGGTGAAAATCAAACGTGGTAATTTGATAGGTGAGAATATCAGTGTTTGTCTGTGTGTGTGTGTGTGTGGGCACAGACGCATACATTTGGGTAACATTTAGTTAATATATATTTATTGGTACAATCACACTTAGCTTGTTTTCAATGCAATTAGAATTCAACCTGTGTTCTATTTTTGTCAAAACAATTATACATACTTTACTGATTAGCAGCATTCTGTCATTTACCATAAAATCATCAGACCAGCAAACAAAAAGATTAAAGAATGTAACTGAAGCTTACAAATTCTTTGTTTGTTTATGTTGTCGAACATGTTCAGTGCATACACTTGAGCAGCAGGAACACAATGGAAGTTTAGTGACATACTTGCTGTAATAACATTGATTTAGGCCTACGTGATGTGACTAAGACCACAGAGACAGCCTGTGTCTGATCCTGGATTAAAAGGCAGTTTACCTTGTTCTCTGTGTTTGATGCTCTAAACAATTGCCTGATTGTATTGAGCTACTGTTCCAGTAGCCAGAGGACTTCTGGGGTACAGATAGAAGTGCAATTCCCCGCTGTAACTGAGAATGTTTGCAGAAAGTGTTCTGAGTTACAGCGACCCCCCAGACCAAACAGAAGTTCACTGATCGTTCCAAAGGAGGAAGAGAATCTAGCTGCTGCCTGCGAGCCTGCAGCCAGTTTCCCCTAACAATGGCCCCTCCTTTATCCTTGCTTGCCCCTGTTTACTGAATGGGAGAGGGGAAAGGGAGCTCGTTCTAGGGGTTCCTCAGCCAGTGCTGGGGGGGGAGCATGAATTGGAGCACCCCCCAAGGTGGGGGAACTTGAATTCACCCACCGTACCCTATAGACGGGGC
>NW_017728924.1:680638-695206 GCF_001723895.1 Crocodylus porosus | reverse complement strand
GAACTCCCTCCGCTCCCTTAGCCCCCTCTCATTCTGAAAACATCTCTGAAGCTGGCAGGCAGTGCAGACAGAAGTTACAGAAGATGCTCTATTTTGAAACCCTTATGCAATGAAGATTCAGATTTTTGCCTGGTTGGTCATTTTTAAGGGGTCTGCAGCTGTGCACTTGTGTTTGGTCATGGCTATAGACCACTTTCTGTGGCCAGATGGGGCAAAAATTGTTATTTTTGTCTGTGCCTCTAGATTGGCCCGGTCAATACAGGAACAGATGCCATTGGAGTCAATCAGCAGGGTGGCTATTTATGACTGATTATAGTGCTTTCAGTTGCAGCCATTTGAAGCACTGTCCCAAACCGCTATGGATCAGTCTGGTCTCTTACCAAGAGCTAAAAGAAAATAACAGTATATTTTACAAAGCCTCTCCATGTGACTGAAGTTTAGACTAAGATTAACCTGTAATCTCTAGCAAAAAAACCCCAAACAAACAACCCCCCCCAGCAACAATAGCAACATGCTTACAATCTTTATTCTTTAATGAATTTGAAGTATATACATTTGGGTTCAGAAATGACAGTTCTGGAGACAATGGAGGTATGAATAGGTACTGCAATGATCAGAAACATGTTTGGAGGAATGCATAGCTTAGTATATTCTCTCTGTTTCCTACTGCTCTCAAGCGTGACTGTGAAACCACAGCCCCATGAAGTCAGCACAACAACCATCGTTTACTTCAGCTGACTTTGATCAAGCCCCGGTAACTCATTACAATTAAAACAAAATCATATTGTGTTGAAATCACGGTTCAATAATATGACAGTAGAAAAAGGTACACTATTAGATAGACTGTCTTTCAGACACAATAATGAAATGATGTCCCTATTGCTAGTTTCTGCTGGTCTAGGTGGAAAGGAAAAGCCCAAATGTCTTTTTATTAAAAATATCCTTTGACCTCACCAATATTCTTTCATCACAGCTTTTGTCAGGCTTAGAAAACAGAAGATCACTCAGTGTTAACTGCCACCACTGAGCAACAATCTTCTCATGACTTGCCTTGTCAACATAAGCCAATAATTCTTGCTTATTGTCCTGTTAGTGAAAAGGAATTTGCTTCAACAATTTAAAATAAAACCTTTTTTCTTAGTTTAGATATGTCTTCACTGAAATGTCCCAAAACCCCGTAGGAGCCATTAACTGAAAAGTACATAAGGGCTGAACTAGAGAAAGAGAGTTAGCCATGTTAGCCAGGCAGAGAGCGGGGCTGGCCGGCACTTCAGGGCATCTATACATATGCTGGGCACCTGCTCCGATGTGTGCCAATCAGAACTCATCAGAGTAGACTTGATTAATCAGACTTGATTAATCAAGTCTGTTGGACTATGCTAATTAGCACACTTTAAGCAGCCTCAGCATTATGTGTATTCAGCATCTCTAAGCTTCAAAATGGTGGCAGGGGCACTTTAACTAAAGCTCGTTGAATGAGCTTTGGTTAAAGTGCCCCCTCCATTTTGAAGTGTGAGACACTGAATACATGAGACACTGCAGGTGCTTTAATTAGAGCAGCTCATGAGAGCTGCTTTAATTAAGGCACCACCCCAGAGCATGTGTAAAAACATTGACTGGCTCAATTGGTCTCACCTGAGGGACTAAATTTAAAGGAAAATATTTTGTTTTCTCAGTACATCTCTACAATCCCAGTTACTTGAAAGGGGTAACTGCAGACAGAAACTCATCTAATAAGTAAAATAAAGACTGCTGGACTTAGTGTAGCCAAATTTCACTCTTTTTCATTATAATAATTAGAAGATGACAGTAGATAAATAAAACCAGTACCTTTTCTAATCTGTTGTTTCCATCACCCGCTTTAGTTTTTATTGCTTTTCAGAAGTAAATATAGTACCTTCAAGAACACAGTATGCCCCAGAACAAAGTATTTCAGCAAATAAGCTCCTGAAACTCATCTGTTTCCTGCTATCCCACAGAAGACTTACCCATTACTGTGAGCCTGTCAGCATGATGGAAAGTAAGTCTAAAGTGCTGATAAATGTCAAAGATTTCATAGACATTAGGGGCTGGAAGGAACCTCATGAGATCATTGTGTCCAGCCCCATTGCCACAAGCAGGAAGTCAGTTGAGATCAAGCGACCCAAGGAAGAAATACATTCCCCTGTTTTTTGACAGAGTCCAGCGTAGGTGCTTGCACCACCTCTGGGGGGAGTTTTTTCCAGACCCTGGACACACGCATCATAAAGAACGTTTTTCTTATGTCTAGTCTAAATCGGCCTTCCTGGAGTTTACGGCCGTCAGACCTTGTTATCCCTTGGGGAGCTCTGGTGAACAGCTGTTCTTCCAGGTCCTGATGTAAAGATTAAATCTAAATAGCAGCTTCCAAATCATGCCACTAGGCCTTTGGGAAATTCCTCCTTTTTCATGCATGGAAAATGCCAAGTGCCACTTAATGAAATGCTACTTTACTGTCAACATCACTAAGTTTTTACTTTCTCTTTCCAGCAGTGATTCTTAAGTGAGCGTGGCTTTGGCACAGGTCCTCCTCTTCAGCTGAAAGGTAGACAGTCAAATTCATCCTTAGTGTCATTCTCTGGGTAAAATAGAATCACAGAGACTGATTTGGATCACACTGCTTGTAATTATTCCTTTTCCCATTTGAGCTATTTTTCCTCTGCCAGGAAGAACTTTTTCTGGCTGCCACCAATGAAGAGGGGAAGGCAGCCATGCTACCTAATAACGTAAACTTCGACTTTGTTACATATTCCTCTTTAGCACTAACACTGTTCTCTAAGGTCTGAATAATGCTGTTTTTCTGAGTTGCTAAAAGTAGAAAATAGTATAGGAATATTTATAAATTGACAAAATCATTCCTCTTTTACAGGTCTGACTAACCAGCATTCCTCATCTCGGAATAAATTATATGCGCATGTTGGAAGATTATCTTCGAGCTACATCTATTGTGAATGTAGGTACCTAAATTTAGGAAATGCCAGATTGAGGTGCCCAGTACCATCTGAATTAAGCCCCTTCACATTACAGTCTTAAATTACACAATCCATAATATTTCTTTTCCACAGGATCCTTGACTGATTCAGTACATGGTATGAACAGCACTCACTGAACAGTTTTCCCATATTGGGTTTTTACCGTCATTGTTCTGTGCATGGCCCTATGTCTTATTTACTGCTCATTGTATTCACACCCTGCTCTGAAGATAGAATGATTAATTTCCTCCTGGGCCTTCTAAGACACTCATCAATACAGTATCTGCATCCTTCACAAACGTTAATGAATTTATTTTCGCAACTGTCCTGTGAAATGAGTGGATATTATCATTCCTATTGTAAAGAGATCAAATAATTTTCGTGCCCAATATGAGATTTTTGTTCAGAGCATTTAGTTCTATATTGAATTTTATGCATTTAAGACACAATTCCTATTGACTTAATTTGAAGCTGTGAGTACTCGGTAGTTTTGCAAATGGTCTCAGGTAACACACCCGGAAAATGTGGAGCAGACAATTAGTGAATGCCTAAAAATAAAAACCTGATTAAAGTGATATGCCTGGCAGGGCCCTAGAGCAGAATCTAGAAAAGGACCAATCCTCCAGGCTAATAAGCATGAGACTATCCCTGTTCTCCCTGTAATCCCTTGCTTTATTAATGGAATACCTTCTAACTTCTTGACCAAGTGAGACAGGGGGTACTATGGACCTGTTTCAACCCCAGTGCAAGCTCAGCGTGTGCACCCAGTGAGGCAGCTGTGCTGTGGAAACAGGAGGCTATGATCATGTAATGAAACACCACACATCAATGGGTGATGGAGGCACATGAGAGATTGCTAAGTCTTGGGGCTGGACCATGCCCAGTGTGAATGGAACTGGTGGGAAATTTAGATGATAGAGTTCAGAAAGTTTCTCCTGTGCCAAAGTTTTCTCAAGGCTTATGACTTGGCCAAAATGGGCAGAGGAAAGGCAAAAGTGACTTGGTTGACAGGGCCATGGCATGTTTCAAGACCCTGCTCCAAAGCACTGTGTGAAGGCTGTTCACAGACATAGGCATCAGAATTTGTTTTCTTCAGATATGCCAAATGATGTATTTTTTGCCACTGAAAAAGCCGAGATGCTTTGGTTGAACTTTTCTTAATAACAATCATTGAAAAAGTTCACCCTGTGGCAGACATTGTAATGGAAATTTTCTCTCCGAACAGTGTGGGTTTTTTTTCCCAAGCCTTTAAGGAACTGAAAGCAGGACCTTTTAAACAGGAAAACAGCATTACCAGCGCCACATAAAATAGACTGAGGGTCCGATATTAAAAGCTGGATGTCCAATGCCACGCATTTGTGTGCTCAGATCACAGACAAATTAATACTTTTACGAAAAATGGTTTTTTTTAGATACCTGGGGACAAGATCCTACTGAGACCTGGGGAAGTTTGTGCTGGAAGGCTAGACTAAGTATAAAGTAGAAATACATTAGTCTAGGATGGTTTAGGCAGGGGTAATCTTGCCTTTGAGCATGGGGCTGCACTAAATGATCTCCTGATGTCCCTATTTTTCATTTTTCTGTGACATTGCTCTATGAAGGACTGTAGTTTGCAGAGCTGTAAATCTGGCACTGGGTAAGGGCAGTGATTCTAATAAAAAAGGAAATAATATTTTTTAACAATGGACATGGAAGAACTTCTGATACTAAGTCTTTTCAGACCAGTAACTAAGACACAACACATTCAAGGCCAGCTCCAAGCAGACAAATCATAGACTTTTAATGGTGTCATGCCATACTGACTGGCGTCATGGGAATAAGGGCGTTCAATAAAATAGCCAGGATTTTTTTTAATGGGCCTGTCAATTGTAATTAAAATAATAAAAATCTCATAAGTGCATACATATAATTGTTATGATGTCTCCTCAAACTAAAGACCCAGTCACCCACCGACATTTATCCGCTTCTAAAAGCTGTAATATCAGTCCATCACTTAGGCAAGGCTACTTCAAGGATTATGGCTGTTTTACTAAAACAGCTGACTTCTCAATGATGCCGTCTGTATCCTAAGGTGTTCATTGTTATTTCTCGCACTATCTTATCAAATCCTAAATGTCTTTGGTTTTCCCTCTCCCTTGGTGTCCAAACATGGCACTTAAAAATAGGTGACAAACTCAAGCTGACATCTCCTAGGACTGGAAGACTAATCCTAGATCCAGACGTAGGTCATTTTTCAGGATGGACTGTATAGTCTACTGCTGGTCCAACAATGCACGAGTTTGTGGGATTTCATAGGTTATAATATTGGTTATAACAAAGTGCACAGTTTGTTTATTGGGGCAAAGAGAAACATTGGTATTTCTTCTTTCCAAATTTGTTTTAAGAAGGTAAGCCCACAATGACATATGTAATTGTATTTGTTTTATAAAAGAAACAAAGAAAAATACAGACACAAGACAGCGTCTCACCAAATATAGCCATTACTGTTTTTCCGCACTCAGTATACAGTGTCATACCATCTGACTACCTTTCATGGTACCAAATTCTTTTAATTTTCTTGACTCACTATTTAAATGTAATAAAGAAGTCAACATTACACCAATCAGATACCTAGCACCTTCCCAAACTCCAACACCTGTGTTGGGTAGGAGGACAGGGAACAGTCATACAGAGGAACTAAATTACTCACTCAAAGCCTCATGGGAAATCTGTGACAGTCAGAAAGGAATCCAGGTCTCTGTAGTGCAAATAACTTACCCATAAGTCCAACTTACCCATCCTTACTACAGAAGACAAAATGCATAAAAAAGTCACTTCAGAAAAAATAAATCTAGAGGTTCAAAGCTGGTAACCCTTATTACTGGAGCCTGCTGCTACATCTGTGCATATTTCCACTGCACTATGGTAATAGCAGGCCTTGCTAGTAAACACTTGAAAGCCTTGGATCTAAAATAAGTCGTCATATGCTCAAATAAAGTATACCCAAAAATGTATCAAGAAAACAATCTATCCTAAGCTTAGCTAAACAACAGAATTTATACACGAGGACAAGTCTAGGGAGAAATAACACTCATAGCTCCATATATTTCCTTACACATGCCTCAATTTTTATTGATGCAAAAGCATAGCATTGTTTTACTCCTTTACCTCTCCATCCTTTTATGATAGAAAGCTTTCTTTTTCTCAGTAATACCATCAGCTCAATCTATCATTTCACCCTAATGCTCTCTCCTCTGTAAGATGTGGTCTGGCTCCTTCTCTGCTTCTAGAATATGTCACTGATATGTGCATCTTAACCTTCCTTCTAAGCTGTGGGAGCTCTCCTCCCTTCTGCGTATGATTGCTGGCCTTTTCAGTCCTTACACATAAGAGCATTGCAAGTATTTAACAGATGTCCCCAAAGTCTGCTTATAAATAAAAATATACTATTAGCCTGATACTGACCTCTCCTGCCTATGTTTCTCTCTGATGCTCTTCACAGATTTCCTACAGTCATTTGACTCCATAACATTTTGTCTTACTGGCCTTATATAATCCCTTAAAAGAGATTATTTTTCTATTGGAGTATCATCTCTACATTGAGGGCAAGCACATTTTAATTTAGTTCAGTGGTAGTGGGTGGCAGCAGCTGGTGCTTGCTGCTGTTGGGGCAAATTTGTTTTGGCCACTTAATGTGGGTCTCTGCAGCAAAAAAAAAAAACTAAGGTAACACCTCCCCTCAGCAATAGCAAACTTTACCTCTCATGTGCTACCTACTGTCAAAGCCTCCAGAGCCAGAGCCCTGCAAAGAAGGTATAGGGGAAGGTGGGAGGGAGGAGAGACTAGGGAGAAGAGATGGGGGCCTGCCCTGGGCTCACCCTTGGCCAGTTATGTCTCTCTGTCAGTGGGCGAATCTACACAAGATGATTTACTTGAGATTAGAGCAAATTACTGGGCAGTAAGCATCACTGTCTACATGTGCAGATACTTGCTGTGCAGTAACTTTCATTACTTGCAAGTAAGTTTGCTACCTGTAGATACAAGTAGCAAATTTACCAATGATCAGTTACTGCGCAGTATGGTACATGTAGATGGTCAACTGGGAGCAAATTTGATCCTGGTCAGCCAGGTAGCAGAGGGTGGGAAATTGCTTCCTGCCCCTGGAAGCTGCTTGCTGCCAGGGTGGATTCTGACACTGGAGCCTGGGTGGGGACAATGTCCCCCTGCCCCGGCAGCAGGGAGCTCCCAGACCCCATTCCATGATCACAGTTATGGAGCTTGGGCTCCTAGCCTGTTCCAAGTCCCCGCTCCATGGGGAGAGTTTCCTGCCCATCCTGGAACTGGCTGGGACCTGCTTCTAACCGGAACAGCTCCTGGCCAGCCTTGGGCTGTGTGGGGAAGTTTGCATGTGCAACCTGGAGGTGGCTGGGGACTGTCCCATTTGGTAGACTGCTAGCTGCCCCACTGGTGGATCAGAGAAGGGGCTGAGACATCCCTTTCCCCTGCAGTTCTTTCCAAACCCCCTCCCCCCGACTGGGGGGCTAGGGCTGGGAGCTCCCTGCTGCTGGGCCAGGGGGATACTGTCCCCACCAAGGCTCCAGTGCTGGAGTCCACCCCAGCAGTAAACAGCTCATGGGGCCAGGGAGCAATTTACCAGCCCTGGCTAGGATACAGCTGTCTCCTGGCCTAGCACTCCCTGCCAGGCCCTGGGCTAGCACCGAGGCTCTAGGCTGCTGCAGGAAGCTGGTGCAGGACCAGAGGAGGCGGAAGCAGGCTGCTGCCAGGAGCAGCAAATCAGCTCCCACATCTCCACATGCATAGATGCCTACCTGGGGTACTTTTACTTTGAAGTCATTTACTCTAGAGCAAACCCACACTGCAGCATTTGTACAAGTAGACGTGCCCAGTGTGGAGGAATGCTGAAAGCAAGTTATCCATGAATATCCATTTGAGTAAACCCCACAAATTCGCCTGATGGTAGACCACAAATTCTTTCATTAACAAGAATGTCCCTTGTAGGAAACCATAATACATTCTCATGCACATGTGAATCAAGTAAAAATATGTACAAAAAACTAGAACTCTTGGTTCCAAACCAAGTAAAACTAAGTTTTTTTTACACCATTTACATGTGGACATCTCAAAACTTTTTGTGAGGGTAAAAGCCATCCAGTCATCAAGAAGAAATATAATGTGTGACTTATATGGCTAATTACCTGCCAAGAACAGCTAATTATGAACAGCAAATAACTAGATGCAAGAGTCACGATGTAAAAACTGCAGCGGATGCAATATGTTTGCATAAATCACGGATCAAATCATTTAACAGTGAATACATTCATAAGTCATTTGACAACAGACAGGGGCAAATACATTGTTTGCTGCCAAAGAGTTTTTCTAGTGCTATTCACATTTCTTTTCTATGGTAGCATCTCATCTGAGCCTTGTATCTTCACCAGAGCAGAGCAGAATTATTTTTCAGAATGATCTTTTAAAATAACTTCTAGCAAACGTAATGAACCTCAAATTATATCTATCAGTTTTACTTTCCATAACATCAGTCTGGGACTATAGACTGAATATTTCTGCTATGCAGTCATTGAACGTATTTTTTTTTTATTTTAGTGAGAGTCACTGTCTATCACAGCCACCTCTCACTTCCTATTTTAGACTTTACCCTTCTGATGCATTCCAATACAACTTTTCAGTTGTCATTTGGTCAAATGGTTCATCTCAATTAATCCCTCTATTGTGCAGAAAAATAAACATGCTATTACATTGGTAATTGGCTAATGTATTTTTTTCTCAAGGACTGAGAATGACAGAGGACGTTTCCTAAATGGCATATGAAGGGAGGCTGACAGTTTTCATTGAGGTTCTAATATAAATAGTGAAAATGGTTTTTTTGTGACCCAATGAATCAGGTACTTTGATAATAGGAGGATTGGGCGGTAATGAAAGTGTTTCACTTCTAGTTGACTGGTTTAAATCAGTAGTGATTGAAAAACTGTACCATCTAAAGGCTGTTTGCTGGCTTAAATGGTGGTTTCAGTCCATTTCTATTGGGTAAATACCCACATCAATAAAACACCAGCATCACCAATTTACAAACGAAGTCAGCAGTTTCAAGGACCGAAGAATGAAGTTGTATGGAGACTAAATATTGATCGAGAAAGTAGTTCTATGAGCTTGCGTTGCCATTTTTCCATACTGTGTCATTTCTGTAGTTAAATTTCAAGCTCTCCTCTCTTCTGCAGTTATATGATTACCACTCACTAGCTTACCCATACTACTTTTAACTTTTAACAGTTGTTGGTCCAAAGTTAAGTACATTCAGAAACAGTAATTTTAATATTCTTTCCCAATATCTATCAGAAATAGCCAGGCAAAATGGGTTGAAGTGTACAGTTATTCTTTTCTCCTAGTTAACATGTATCTGTGTGCATACAGACCGCTTCTTTTCTTCATTTTTTGGGTAAAACAATCTTCAGAAGCTTGATTAATTAGAAATTAGGTTTTTGTGTGTTTTTTGTATTATAGTTTGATGGATTTCAGCTCTTGATGCAATAATATTTACTCCTTATTGAAAGTTTAAATGTTTCTTTAATATGACCACTATATTTGATCTCTAGACTTCTAGGCCAGATACAGACATTACACATAAACTGGTATAAGTGATCTGAAACCAGTCTAAACCTATAACAGAACAGGAGGTTGGGGCACGTAGACCTGAGCAAGCACAACTAGGGGAGGCAGCCCCGCACCACTGCTGTTGGTGGGTGAGCATGGGTGGGGAGAGAGGCTATGCTGGGAGCCATGCAGGAGTGCCTCCCACCGTCCCGCACCACCCAAGAGCAAACGTGCTTTCTGTTTGTTCCGAATCTAAGCTACATAGCTTAGAAAAACCTGAGTAGGCTGGATCAATTCTCCCTCGGGCTTCTTGAACATCTGTACCTAACCCCACTTATTACCTTTGTTGGTCTCCACACGTTAGCTAAATAGTTTATATTGTATAATGCATTGAACATGCAAAGTGCTCTAAGCACTGAATGTTATTATTATTGTTGTTGATATATTGTAGCTCAGAGAAGCACAAACCTGAAGACCCTTTCTCCCCCAAAATGTGAGAGAAAACAGCTACAGAATGATTCTAAAATTATATTAAAACATCCTGCTGTTGTATTTTTGTGTTTGTGCTTCACATTCAGCACCTGAGGGTGCTACACCCTGTACTCAGGAAATGGCTCCCCTATGGTAGAATAGCTCAGATTTGACTCATAGATTTTGAGGGCAGTAGTGATATATAAATTAAAAATTACACTTTAGAACTAGTCCTTTGCAAAGAGTAGCGTGTGAGTGGGGGAACTGGGAAAAGCACTTGGGGTACCTGGAAGCAGAAGGTTGCAGACTTAAGTCGCTCTCTCCGCGGTCAGTAAAAGATCTATTTCTTTCTCGTTCAACAAATGTTGTTTCATGAATCTCACACATCATTACAAAACATACATGTTATTCATGCGCTTTCAGTTAAATAATACAATGCTAAAACGTGCTGGTCATGGATGAAAGTTAGCCACCAGCCTAGATCGCATCATGTGTCCAGTAAGAATTAACAAATAAGGCTACTTGTGACATTTACAAGCATGGATAAGAGGACAGTACAAACAATACTCCTCAATACAAACATGAAACTTTTCATTTATATCACTCAAATCACTTTACAAAAGAAGATAGGTGTCATTACCTCTCCGTTAGAGATGGGAGAACTGACATGCAGAGAGACTAAATGACTTGTCTAAGTAGTGAGTAGCGAGTAGTAGTAAGTAGTGAGTAGTGTCTCATCTAGTGCATCCTTGGCAGCATTGCGTGGGAACTCCTGAATGCAATGCAAAAAGCTTCAGACATGGGAACAAAAACAAGGATGAGGTAAAATTTGGCAGTGGCACCAATAAGAAAGTTTTGAAATAAACTGATGGTGTTTGGGCCTTTATAATTTATTTATTTTTAGGCCCAGGTCACCTTGTAAGAAGGGGAAAGTGAGGGCTAATAAAGTTGGCTTTGGCAGGGAGAGATTGGACTAATAATCTAGCCTTTCCTGGGTTCTTTTCCACAATCCAGTTTTGTTGATTTTACAGTCACTTTCAGTCAGAACTATTGAAGTGTGCTGTTGAACACTAGTGCAAGAGCAAAATAATTAGCGTGCAAATGAAGAAAGAATGAATTATTAGGGAGAAAGCTCTTTTGGGCTAGGAACAAAGACTACACACAGAAACTGGTTTAAACCTGTAACAGAACAGACATTCAGTGCACATAAACAAGTCTAAAAATGGCTGAAACCAGTTTGAGATAAACTTGGTTGAATGTAGTATCAGACTTAACTGATTTGGCTCAAACTGGTTTATGCAATGTATGTCCCAGATCTCTTGGTTGTTTCAGACCTCCTGACCTTAAGATAACCCCCGCCCACATCCTGGCATGCTTTCTGGGCTGGGTGGGACTCTCTGCTTCACAGCAGAGCTGGCCCTTCCCCTCTGTTCTCTAGCTGGACCAGAGGCAGGGTGTGGCCAGATGCTGGCCTGCCATGGCCCCGAGGCAAATTTCTCCTGCCGTCCCCTCCTCACTTCTGGCAAACCCTGGGGACTGCAGGGTTAATTCCTCCCTCTGTTTCCTCTCTCCCCCAGAACCCCCAGGGGTTTGGCTGTAGTCTCTGTGGCTTGCCTGCAGCCAGGCAGGGAGGGGATTAATTCCACAGCATGTCTCAGAGCAGGAGGAGAGAGGCAAGCTAGTCCCCTGTGTGCAGATCCAAGCCCTGCACCTGTGAGCCCAGAGCTAAGACCTGCAGGACCAGACTGAGAGGTGGGAAGTATTGGCAAAGACCTGCTAATCATCACACATACTGGAGATGTAGTTAAGGGAGGTTGCAGACAGATTCACCAAAGAATACAGAGAGCTACATTTACATTATAAAGCAGAATGTGTACAAGGTGGGAATACCTAAACAAAGCCTTTATGAATGCCTGGCTGTAAGGAGACCTTCTGTCCTCAGGATTAGTAAAACTAATTTTTGTCTTTCTGGTTTACATTTTAAGTTAGACTAAGTTGTGTATGCCGTGTTTTACTGGGTTGTATCTTAGTTTAGGTGAAGTTTTTTGGTAGTTCCCTGTTGTATGCTTTGCAAAATGCTGTGTTCAATACATGCCTGCTTCAGAGAAAGGACTTTCTCCCCATCCCCACTCAGTCTGGCAGCAGCTGCTCCCCACCCCTCTGCAGCTGGTGGCTGGCATCCCATGTGTTGTGCTAGGCCGGCTGGTTCCTGGCCACACCCCCTCCACTCCAGCAGGGAGGGGTGAGAGCCTTGGAGGGTGTCTCTCTTCTCTCACCTTTGGTAGTGGCTGGCAGGCATGCTCTTGCACCCCCCAGCTTCTGGCTTGAGCCACTGCAGGCATGTGGCTGCATTTCCTGATCTAACAGAGAGTGTCTGTCTAGTTATTAATCAGTTTAAGCTGTGTAGCTTACACTAACCTGCAAAGAGTGAATTAATTCAGGCTCAGGTTTTTTGAATGTCTGTCTCTAGTCTTGGAGAAGGAGAAGATAAACAAGGAAAGAAATTAAAGATGCTCTGGGTGTGCAGCTAAAATACAGACTTTTACAGAGTTTGCCAGAGTGTATAGAGGTCTTTGTGGAAACACCATTCAGTCCTCAACTAAAACTCCTCTGAACACATTTTCTCATCCACTGACATTTTGTGAAGCAGAATGCTACATTTTCTCTAAGCCACTCCTCAAATTGATCCACTTCCTTTACGGCACTTGTTGCATAGCCTGTAAAGCTGTAGCCAAAAGCTGTGGGAAATGGAAGTCATTACACACTGTGGCCATGTCCAGACAAGCACGGCTGTGTGGTATTTGGTGCCACAGACACATCTGTGGCACCATATACAGGTGCTCTGTGTGCTGTAAAGGAACAGTGCTGAGGGAGGGGCAGGATTGACTCCCACCCCTGCACAGAAAAACCTGCACATACAAAAAAAAAGGGAAGTGGCTCCACTTTTGAGCATGCACTGCTCAAAAGTGGAGCTGGATCAGCTAGAGCCAAGCTCCGGCTGTCAGCCAGGTTCCAAGTGGCTGGATCACTGCTGCTGCAGCCCCGGGAGGCCCCCAGGACCCCAAGTAAGGCTGCTGGGCCCAGCCTAGTCCTGGCCCCAGCTCCCCTGCTCCACCCAGGGTAACTTCCCGTGCGCCAGAGGACATGTGGCACAGGGATTCCCTGAGAACAACTAGTAGCAGCTTAAGGTGTGTTGCTGCTAATTGTCCTCAGAGAAGCAGATGTCCACACTCATACGGACATGGCCTGTGGGTACATCTACATCAGCAATTAGCACATAGCAATAAACTCTGGTGCAGTTCATGCTGGAGTTTATTGCTCCTGGTCCCAGCATTTACACATGTGCCTGGGACCATAGCACATTAAGCTGGGGACGAGCAGCCTGGCTGGCAGAGAGTCTGGGGGCGGGGTTAGCCTGCCAGCCTGGGATTGCTCTGCTGTGGCTCAATGGGCTGTGGAGGGGCTGGCTGGGGCACAAAGATGCTATAATGTGGGGCTATCTAGTATAATTTACTGTGCCCCAATATGGGAGCAAGTGTACATGGTGATGCTTTACTGAGGAGCAAATTAGTCAGCTCCATCATAAAGCATACACGTAGATGCAGCCTGTATCTCCTTATCCACTGGTTCTGTGGAAGGAGGGGACAAAAGCAGTGACATATCTGTAGTCAAATCTCTCCCTTTTCCATAAATTTCCCCTTTTTCTCCCTGCCATAATTGTGTTCTTTGACATCTAACAGTTAATAATGGTTTCAGAAAGAAGGAATGGAGAAATAAATAATTGCTGGTGCTCTTAGGTTGTCCCAAGAGTAGCAAAATCCTTGAGCCAAGAGGGTTATTTAATATCATCCTAATCATCAGTGCTGATTAAATGCCCTGTGGTCATTGTGGATACTTTTATATTTTTCCCCACAAGATGAGAACTGGCATTTGTAATTATGCTGGCTAATGTGCTTACTCTGAACGGTAAAATACAGTAATTGCTTCATGGGCAGTTACGGCTCTATTTTCAATCTCATATTTGCAAGTAATTATGGACGTGATCATAATTAGGGGTCCAGAGTGTGAGGCGGGGTGGCTGGTCAAGAAGGCCATCCAGGATAATTCAAACAAGAAGGCAATTTTGTGATATTGGACCATATGTCATTTGTTTCTGTTGCACTAATCAAGGGATTGTTCCTTGATCGATTGGATCAGATTCTTCACCACCCCCATATAACAGTTTTGATAGTTTCAAGGTCAAGGACCCCAACTCCTCAATGCTTTGTAGTAAAAGATTTGGTGGCTTGTGCAAGCAGATGATCCTGGATGTACCCTTATGGGACATAACTATTCATCCTAGCTTGGCCAGTATTGGTGACACCTTCATTTTAAATATCTGCCCTGTAGGCAAAAAAAAAAAATAGTATAGTGTAATATGTCACACACAGATATATGAATCAACTGCTTTAATCTGAAAGCATGTAGTATAAAACAAACCACTATTCACGAGCTGGAG
>NW_017728924.1:673631-680627 GCF_001723895.1 Crocodylus porosus | reverse complement strand
TTCAGTCCTCAACTAAAACTCCTCTGAACACATTTTCTCATCCACTGACATTTTGTGAAGCAGAATGCTACATTTTCTCTAAGCCACTCCTCAAATTGATCCACTTCCTTTACGGCACTTGTTGCATAGCCTGTAAAGCTGTAGCCAAAAGCTGTGGGAAATGGAAGTCATTACACACTGTGGCCATGTCCAGACAAGCACGGCTGTGTGGTATTTGGTGCCACAGACACATCTGTGGCACCATATACAGGTGCTCTGTGTGCTGTAAAGGAACAGTGCTGAGGGAGGGGCAGGATTGACTCCCACCCCTGCACAGAAAAACCTGCACATACAAAAAAAAAGGGAAGTGGCTCCACTTTTGAGCATGCACTGCTCAAAAGTGGAGCTGGATCAGCTAGAGCCAAGCTCCGGCTGTCAGCCAGGTTCCAAGTGGCTGGATCACTGCTGCTGCAGCCCCGGGAGGCCCCCAGGACCCCAAGTAAGGCTGCTGGGCCCAGCCTAGTCCTGGCCCCAGCTCCCCTGCTCCACCCAGGGTAACTTCCCGTGCGCCAGAGGACATGTGGCACAGGGATTCCCTGAGAACAACTAGTAGCAGCTTAAGGTGTGTTGCTGCTAATTGTCCTCAGAGAAGCAGATGTCCACACTCATACGGACATGGCCTGTGGGTACATCTACATCAGCAATTAGCACATAGCAATAAACTCTGGTGCAGTTCATGCTGGAGTTTATTGCTCCTGGTCCCAGCATTTACACATGTGCCTGGGACCATAGCACATTAAGCTGGGGACGAGCAGCCTGGCTGGCAGAGAGTCTGGGGGCGGGGTTAGCCTGCCAGCCTGGGATTGCTCTGCTGTGGCTCAATGGGCTGTGGAGGGGCTGGCTGGGGCACAAAGATGCTATAATGTGGGGCTATCTAGTATAATTTACTGTGCCCCAATATGGGAGCAAGTGTACATGGTGATGCTTTACTGAGGAGCAAATTAGTCAGCTCCATCATAAAGCATACACGTAGATGCAGCCTGTATCTCCTTATCCACTGGTTCTGTGGAAGGAGGGGACAAAAGCAGTGACATATCTGTAGTCAAATCTCTCCCTTTTCCATAAATTTCCCCTTTTTCTCCCTGCCATAATTGTGTTCTTTGACATCTAACAGTTAATAATGGTTTCAGAAAGAAGGAATGGAGAAATAAATAATTGCTGGTGCTCTTAGGTTGTCCCAAGAGTAGCAAAATCCTTGAGCCAAGAGGGTTATTTAATATCATCCTAATCATCAGTGCTGATTAAATGCCCTGTGGTCATTGTGGATACTTTTATATTTTTCCCCACAAGATGAGAACTGGCATTTGTAATTATGCTGGCTAATGTGCTTACTCTGAACGGTAAAATACAGTAATTGCTTCATGGGCAGTTACGGCTCTATTTTCAATCTCATATTTGCAAGTAATTATGGACGTGATCATAATTAGGGGTCCAGAGTGTGAGGCGGGGTGGCTGGTCAAGAAGGCCATCCAGGATAATTCAAACAAGAAGGCAATTTTGTGATATTGGACCATATGTCATTTGTTTCTGTTGCACTAATCAAGGGATTGTTCCTTGATCGATTGGATCAGATTCTTCACCACCCCCATATAACAGTTTTGATAGTTTCAAGGTCAAGGACCCCAACTCCTCAATGCTTTGTAGTAAAAGATTTGGTGGCTTGTGCAAGCAGATGATCCTGGATGTACCCTTATGGGACATATCTATTCATCCTAGCTTGGCCAGTATTGGTGACACCTTCATTTTAAATATCTGCCCTGTAGGCAAAAAAAAAAATAGTATAGTGTAATATGTCACACACAGATATATGAATCAACTGCTTTAATCTGAAAGCATGTAGTATAAAACAAACCACTATTCACGAGCTGGAGAAGATTGCATTACTAGGTATCCGCTAGTTATATTGATTATTCTGAAGAAGTGTTGCAAAAATTTGAGGTCACATACAATGCTGCACTTTTTAATGGTATAGGTATGATAGTTTAATCGTTCCACCTGCCACAACCCCAAATGTAGAAGCCTCCAAAGGAGACTAAATGGTGAACAATAAATTTTAAGTAAAGATAATTGTAAATGTGTCTAAAATACTGCTGCTCTTCACTTAAAACAATAAATAAGATTGTGATTTTTTTTTCAAGTCTGATACCTTATATTTTATCTGAGCTAGAAGTAAAAGCCTTGTGGTGTTGGCACTTTTTACAAAAAGTCATCATTACCTTTAATTATAGAACAGAGGTGTCTGAGGTACCATGGTCCTTCCCTATAAATAGAACAGAAAATAGCTGTAGTAATTCAGACTGCCACTCTGAGTAAATGTTGACTTTTTATATTTTGCTGATGCTGGAAAGGTGAGATTTCCCAGCTCTTTAATGGCACTAAATACTCATCTCTGTCCCTGACAGGTTATTTTATCTTTTATCTGTCTCTGGTTCCAGGACTGAGCATTCGCTATCCAGCGCTACAAAATGCATACGATACTGTGAATTGGTGGGGAAGGAGTGTTGGAAATTCCATATTTTAACGCAGTTTTTTTTGTGACAGACTAATTTATACACAGCAACAATATAAGAATCCTTTGACATGTAAGGTGCAGTCCTGCAGGAGATGGATTAATTGGTAAAGTTCATAGAAAGGTGTCAAAGGTGTACAATAAATGTGAATGATCACATGTCTATCACTGTGGTGGTTGCAGTAAAAAAAATAAATATGGACTTTGGGTGTGATTTCTGAAGTCTGCATTTCCAGTCTACAACGATTATCTGTGGAAACAAGTACCTCCTTGTAGACTGCCAACACCCTGAAGTTCCCTGTGATATCACTTACCTCAGTTAAGGGATTTTAACTGCACTGACAAATACACATGGGAAATAAATTGTACTTAAGAGTTACGTGCACCTTCAGAATGGCAGATGCTAAAAAGACGACTGAAAATTAGATCACATAATATTTATAATGATTTCCAGTCTAACCTCAATGTAGACACACAGAGTGTTATATCTATCTGGCTCTGTGTCTGTGTGTATTTGAGCACATCCATTCATTAACATACATCTGTTTAATTCTTGTTTGGTTACATGCACAACATACTAAAACGCTGCAACAAAATTTCCGCAAACTGCAGGATCTGCACAGACTGCCATCAATTTTTTGGGAAGTTGAAAAAGATGCCCTACATCTTTAGCCACGAAGACAATTAAATCTGAACTTTCATTAGAAAATTATGAATATGTGCAGCGTCACAAGGCAAGCACCGCTCAATTTTCAGTGCTTTATAAAAAAAAAAAAAAGCAACGAAAAAGCCCTTGCCATTCTTACTCTATTGATACATCCTAACCTTGTTGTGGACGCTAAAGCTGTTTTAAAAAGCTTGTAGTGTAAAAGAGCTTGGCCCTCATCTGCAGGGTGGAAAGCTGACAAGTTAATCAAGCAAAGTGATGATGTGGCAGCTACAATAAAAAGGTCAAAATCATACATTATTTCTTGAAAAATATCTACTGATTTGATGATGTCAAGTTAAAATTGTAACGTTGCATGAAATGAACCACAAAAGTAGTACAGAAATTTTGAAGTATTCAGCTAAATATTTTCTGTATTAAGGACTTGTTATTTATACAGTATTACAAGATTATGACACTGTTATTGATTGTCACTGCTGTATTACAAGATACACTCGCTGATTTTTAACTGAAAAAGAAACTTTACCCACAAGGAGCAAATGGGATCCTGACTATTACAGCCCTTGACAGTTGTATGACAGGCTCAAATGACAGACAGCGCAAAGTAGAGGCTGAAAAGTATGCCTCTACTGATGTCAATAGGCATAGCAAAGTTAAGTTATACAATACAGTATTACGGGCAAAATCTTTTTGTCCTTTTCTTGTCTGCCCCTCCCCACCCCACAGGCAAAGTCACTCATTTTATAGGCAACAGAGCTCTGGAGAGGGCCTGTGATCTCTCTTTGTGTACTGCATTTGGCAGATCACAGCTTCTGACATTCGCCTACCGACATCTAAGCAAAGAAGATGCTCTTATAGCTGGCACTTTTGGTCTGCTCCTTTTCTGAACTACTGGATCCATTTAGAGGACTATTGATGCCAAATCTGGGCTTTGGTTTAAGGTTCTCGTCCTTAATGCTTGACATTAGGACGAAGTAACCAATAACTTTTTGGTTTTGGGTTGTTTTTTTTTTTTAACCCTGAGAAGCTTATATTTCTGGCATTTTCTTAATTTTCTCAGAGGAAGTTTTACTGTGAACCTGACTGAAGCAATTCTAATGCCCAAGTGAGACTGCAGCTTGGAAGAAGTAAATTGGTTTAGCAAGGGGATGAGAATCAAAGTGAGATTCTTTTATGTGCAGAGGTAGACTGGAAACAGAGAAAATGGGGTTTGGATTAGATAACCCTCAAGCTCTCTGTGATTCTGTGAAAATTATTTCATTTAAATAAGTAAATGGTTTAACTGGGACTCCAGTCAGAGAACTGCAAGATCAGTGAGGGATAATATCTGATCATTGCAGGCCATGTCTTGCAGGAATATTCCTGGGCAATTTAATATAAAACATAGCATGGGTACCTCTGAATGGATGCTGCCTATTAAAAAATGGTCCTTTTATTACAGTAAAAGAGAACTTGGCTTTGTGTGTATGCATGTGTGTGTAAGTCGGTGCCTTGATGAAAACAAAGAAATAACCTCACATCGGCAGGATATATTTACATGTAGTGTTTTAAAGGAAACAAACTGGGACACAGTGAAAAATCTGACATTGCAGGATCATAAAACACCAGGACCTTATGCAGCTCCCAGTGTAAAAACAGGTGCAGTTGAGAGTGAACAATGTAATGTCAAGAGAGTAAGAAATTTTGACAAAAAGGTTATCTATATCTCATAAACAACTACAGCTAGGCACCCATTGGATGTGTGGCTGTAATTCACTCGGGGGGCCTACCTTCCAGATCTAACTGCCTTCAAGGGATATGTTTTATGTTTGCGATTGGTGTTTTATGATGTCAGAAAAGCCTCCTCCATGAAACACTACAACACTGAATTCATAGGATGCCCATCTTTCATCTTATAATACGATTGCTCTGACAAGTTGTAAATTAGCAGATGCTTATTTGGGCTAGTTACAGTGGATTATCTGGATCTTGCAGATTTGCTCTTCACTCTGCCATCCCCAAATCACATCACTGTGTGCACATGCAATATTCTTAGGTTAAGTTCACTGGTTTGGCATGGGGAGAAAATGAAAATGCTCAGCTTAAAGAATGGCATAGTTCACTTTGAAAGTTCACGTGAAGAAATGCCAGGCACTCCGTCTTGGTAATGGTTTTATAGATGGATTGGGAGTAGGAGTCTATGAAAATCCTAGGTATCTAATTGTGTTCCAGGCTACAACCCATACCCCTGAAGGCTTAAATGTGTTATTTTAAAAAATGGAGATGCAAGCTTTTGCAGCAAAACATGCACACGTTAGATATTTGACTTTCAGCTATAGAAGTGTTCTTCAATTTAAACTAGATTTCAAATTTGAGTATTACAGGAATTGTAATCAGGGCATTTTTTTGAGGATTTGTGAATTTCACTGCAAATATTTTGCATAGCCTCAACTGGGAGTCAGATGCTCCTGAATCCCCCTCTTTTTTCTAATACTGACTTATTCCATGGCTTCCAGCTGCTTATGGAGAACAAAATCGGAATTTGATTGAAGCCACTGGAAATGTTGCTAGTGATCTCTACAAGCCCGGATACCACCCTGAGTTCTGGGGCTCAGTATCCCCATCTGCGGCAGGGAAACCAAACACATTGGAGAAGCTGAAGTCAACATTTATTTCTGAAATGTTAATTCACACTTTCAAACATAGCATTTGCAACTCCCTGTTCCAGTTGCTCCTGTAAGAAAGAACTGAACCAACCTCGGAGATCACTATTACAATTTTTCTAATTACATTTGCAAGTAATTAATGTCATTGCAGTGTTCGTGGATTTGCAGTATTCCCCAGTTATTCGCTACACTGAATAAAGGGAATACTGGGGGAACATAATCTAATTGCATGTCAAAATTGTAAAGATTTTGAAGGCAACTACTATAAAGCACTTTTAATTTTCTGTGTGCTTTACGAACATTGACTAATTATTCCTCACAACACCCCTGTGAGAGTGTTATACCACTTCTGCCTCTGAGCTTGGTAGAATACCTTCATACTGAACCGCAGTGCTGAACATGTTACACTGGAGAGAGACATTTTGTATTTCAAATGTAAATGCCGTCTTCCAGTTTTTCAATTAAGCTCTACTATCAAGCTGTATGTGTTTGTTTTTAGCATCATCAATAACAATTTCTGTGTTACAGGTTATAGCTGTAGTGCAGCTCCTGATTCAAAATTCACCACAGGTAAGTGCCGAGTGCACAGGATCCTTTTAAACACAAAAACCTAGGACACAATCTGAAATTATCTGCTTTACTTCCTTGAAATTTTAGCAGTTCATTTCCTAGATTATAGCTGGTATTAAATCAAAATTTGATAGCACTATTGCTAGAAGCAGAATTAAATGTCAGCTTTAAAGTATTACATTGTTTTTTCTTTTTAACTACAAAAAAAGACATGGTAAGTTATTGAATGCTAAAAGCAAATGCAGGGAATGATTGTCATTATTAGGAAGAAAAAATACCTCTCCCTGCTCAACTTAAAATGTATTTCTCACAGGGCAAAACAAAATCTTTCTAGAAACAGGCTAAAGAAGGATAGCTTTGTCAGCTTTTAAGTCTTTCACAGGTCAATGGACATTTTATTAGAATAGGGAGCTATGCAAGATTGCCCAGTTTCTCTCAGAGCAAAATCTTTTTTAAACCCTGTGTTCCTATATAAATCTCATAGTTTCATAGTTTCTAGGGTCGGAAGGGACCTGAGCAGATCATCTAGTCCGACCCCCTGCCATGGCAGGAAAGAGTACTGGGGT
>NW_017728924.1:662185-672940 GCF_001723895.1 Crocodylus porosus | reverse complement strand
CCTCGTCCAAGTCACTGATGAAGATGTTGAACAGTGCGGGCCCGAGGACTGAGCCCTGCGAAACCCCACTGCTCACATCCCTCCAAGTCGAAAATGACCTACCACTCTCTGGGTGCGGCCCTCCAGCCAGTTAGCGACCCAGCTGACTGTGTGGGTGTGGATACCACAGTCCCCCAGTTTCTTAATGAGAACAGGGTGAGAGACAGCGTCGAAGGCCTTCCGAAAGTCCAGGAAGACTATGTCCACTGCTACCCCTGCATCTAAGGATCTGGTGATCTGGTCATAGAAGGCCACCAGATTGGTCTAACAGGAACCAGGAATCTCTTACCTATTTCCTCTGGCCTGAGTGGATCCTGTTCAACGTCTGCATTCCTGACATAAGTATCAGTTAATGCAGTGCACATTACACTTACAAAGGGATGTAGAATATAGTAACTACAAAACAGACTGCCACTAGATAGGTCTGAAACATCAGGTGAAGCCCCACTGAAAATCTTATCCTCACAGGATTACCAGTAGATGGTCTAGCACAGTGGAGCTGAAACTTTTGGCTTTGTGGGCTGGATGAATGGTCTAGTGCTAGTCCACGGGCCAGATCAGGCCCTGGGTGCCAGAATCAGACCTTGCACATCTGGATCAGACCTTGCGCTGCCTCCACCCAGCCCACACGCCCAGGTCAGATCCTGCCCTGCCAGGCTATAGCTGGACACCCCATATACCTGGATCTGGTCCCATGCCACCTCCGACCAGTCCTGCACACACAGATTGGGTCCCTCGTGCTGGGAATGAGGTCTCTGCTACCTCTGCTTCACCCTGCATGCCCAGATTTGGCCCTGCATGTTGAGATCAGGCCCCACATAATTTGGGCCAGCTCCTGTGCATCCAGATTGCTCCCACATCACCTTTACCTGGTCCTGTATGCCCTGGCCCCGTGCCACCCCAGCCCTGAGCTAACACCACTCAGCACTGCACACCAGGACTGGACCCCGCATTGTCTTCTCTGCTAGCCCTTGTGTGCTTGGATCAGCCCTGCATGCTCAATCCAGTGCACAAGGCCATGCTACCTTGCCTGTGGAGCTCCCCATGGGCCCAGAAATTTGGTAGCAGTGGAGAGACAATTAATGCTACCACTGCTCCCCCACTGCTGAATTTCTGGATCTGTGGGGAGCCTATTGGGCCAGACGATGCAGGTCCATGGAAGTTGAGTACCCCTGCTCTAGGAGAGTCCTTTATGCCAGGAAAACACACATTAAAGGTCTAATCCAAAGATCAACAAACAAGATGAAAGGACTGCTGTTGTTATCTATCTGGTTATCCACTATTGGCCCCTATGCCTAATGGGAGTCTTTCCATTAACTTCTATCTTTATCCATCCAACCAGTTACTTGCATGGCCAGCAACCTATTGAGTACCTCAACATCACTGGTGAATTTTCTAGAATCTTAAATCAATATGGTCAAAAGGGACCATTACGACCGTCTAACACAGGGCTTCTTGAATTAATGCCTGTTAGAACAGAACATATCCTTTGGTGGGAGGTGGGGGGAGAGTCTCATCTTTTTAAAAAAATGTTAGAGAGTTAGAGAAGGAAGCAGCTCAGGAAGCTGTTTGTTGTTTACAATATCGTTATAGAATTGGTACCTCATTTCTCATTCAAATTTTTTAGGTTCAACTTCCAGTCAGATGTTGCTTTCCACATAGGTACTTAGCCTCTCCAAATTCAGTAGGGCCTGAGAAATATCAGCCTCATTTTGAAAACGGGGAATTGAGAGGCAGATTAACTTGTCCAAGATCACATAGGATGTCTGTAGCTGATGGATGTTTGAAGCCCCAGGGTATTTTATTCATGTTCCCATTCCTCTGGCCACCATTCCTATGATCAATAGTTTGTACTTAGGCCCACGTAGAATTAATTTCAAAGCCTTGGTGTAATTAATTTACATTTTTGGAAAAACAGTCACAATGTATTATAACTCACCTCTAACAAGACTGATTGCTTTGAATTAAGGCTATTATCTGGATAAGGTATTTAATAATCTACATGTTGACAACATACAAAGCCCAAAGGCCAATGTAAAAATGAATCATCCAAGATTTTAACTGGTGTAATTTAAATCCTGCACTCTTTATGGGTCAGATCCTGTTCAAAATTTAGGACAGTTTTTCTCTTCATTTTGATGGGGGGCAGAGCCAAACACAAATTAAATCATGGGTGTTGCCAATCATTTTAGGGTTAATATATTACATATAGCATTTATATATAGCTTTAATAATATAAATTGGATATGTGCTATGGGAGATCAACATACATTTTAAAATTGATGTATTTATATACTTGATATCTATATATCAATAAAAACTCTTTTTTTTTTGGTTCTTACTATTCCTTCCCCAAGAGCAAAATCATGTACTGGCATGTGTTTACATCTATTTTATGGAAATATTCACATATTTTAGTTGCCTCTTTTTAAATATATTTAGCATACAACCTTTAAAATGGGTCTTTCTAAAAAATGGTAGCCTGGAGTCTTGCTTAGTTATCAAAGGGAATTTTCTTCCCCAGCTTTCTCTCTATCTGATCTCAAGGCCAGTCAGGTGAAAGTGGAGAAATTTTCCATCCGTTTGATATCCATTGCTAATCTCCTCTCAAAGGGGTCTTCTATCTTAGATTCACACTAAAATAAGTAATTCAAGGTTAGAGGGAGCCGCATAATCCAGTTACAGGAAATCAAAAGTAAACCAAGATTCACATGGTGGTATAGCCCTGTCAAGGAGCAGTGCTTGAGAAAGGAGCTCAGGGAATTAGTCATTAGAAAGTTACATACAAGTTTGTCAGACAGTTAAACCATGTAACTGGTAGATTCAACGGAGTCACAAATTGAACTTTAAGAACCAATTACTTCTGTTTCTTACAAGAAGAAATACTGAATAACCAGCAGCAATAGGATTCTGAGATACAACAGTGGGCAGTTAAGGGAAATGCATAGGATTGTGGATAAAATTGTTTCTCAAGTGCGGAGTGGGCCTGAAATGGAGGAGGAGAAATGGCCTGTTGTCATCCTGATGTGTGTAATCTATAGAAGTAACAGAGGTACTATGACAAATGGATTCCTTAATATTTTCCCAATTCTTTGTATATCTCAGAAACTTTTCTTCTAAAATTCTACAGAAAAAGTGTTTGGTCCTCAGGTTCCCTTTTGTCTAATGCACATAAAAGTATTTTCTCTGTATTTTCCCTTGTGATATTTGAACTTGAGTTAATCAGTGGTTCAAATAAAATCAGAATCAGTATTAATCTTTGTGTAAATAAGGTTTCTCTGGAGGTTCAAAAACATTATGATTTTGACGAGCCACGATCCACGGCCCATATGGGGCTCAAAGCAACCATTAGTAAGAGTCACATTAACTATTGCCGACTGATCTGCATGCAGGAAATATCGAAAGTATGTCTTAAGATGGGGGTGTTAAACTCATCTGACCTATAGGGCACAGGGTGTGGGGCTGGCCCTATGGGCAAGATGAATGGTGCAGGGCTGGCTCAACAAGTTGAATCATACTCTCCCTCCACCCCTGGCATGCCACATGCAGTGCCTGGGAAACTTGCTCCTGTCAGTCCAAGCCGTGCCACAGAAGCACCTGCTCTGGTCAGATTGGGACATGAGCAGCACTCAGTGCCTGCTCGAGCTGGTTCAGGGTGGATGCCACACGTAGCATCGTTCCCAGACCAGCTGGAGCGGGTGCCACATGTGGTGCAGTTCCGGATCAGCCAGAGTGCACCCAAAATCTGGCATGTGGTGGACCCATGGAGCCCTCTCCTCCCGCCTCCCTTGGGATGCTGGATCCAGTTTCTACTCTAGCCTGCATGGGACTGTACCACCCCCCAGTGCTCGCTGTGGACCCCACCTTGAACACAGCGCCCACCTTGGACCAGCAGGTGCTGCATGTGGCATAGTCCTGGGCTGGCCAGAGTAGGCCCCATGGGCACGTGGAGGGTGTCCTGGACTGGACCCGTATGGGGCCTGCACTGGGGACTGAATGATGTGGCTTTGCAGGATGGATCTGGCCTGTGGGCCGTAACTTTGACACCCCCGTCTCTCATGTGATTTCTGGCCTAATTTTGCAGACTCAAGAGTTCCAGTAAGCTCTCAAAATGAAATAGTAACCTTGTTCAACTCAATCAGAGTTTTGCCATTGCTTTACTGGGGATAGGATTTCACTCTAACATTTTTTGTTGATTGTTTTAACCAGTTGTCTGAACTCTGAGGCTTACCCACAATTTCCAATCTGTCGATCAATTAAATTTTATTTTATGCCAGCCTTTAACATTCAAATGTCTTAGGGAGCTTTTATTTTGTCCCTTTACCAAATTAAGCTACAGGCAAGAAAAATATTCCAAGGCAAATAAATGTTGGCTTCTTCTAAACTTTGATAAAGATTTGCTTACTGGGCAGGGAGTTATGCTGAATTTTAGATAAATTGAGAAAGGATGAAAACAGCAATTACAGACAAAACAGAATGAGTGTGTTTGAGAAAAAGGCCAAATGAATTCTAACTGTGAACAAGTGAGCAGCTTTTAAGTTTATAAATACCTTCAGTCAACAAAAGAGTTGTATGTACAACTGTATTTTAAAAAATATAAAAGAAGAGAAAAGTTGAAGAACAGGTATTTTTATATACAGATTTGTAGGTAGTTACATAGAGAGCAGCATTCCTCTACATTTTAATTGACACTGAATTGCACTTGGAAAATGTCTTCATTCTAGTCTTCTTATGTCTTTAGCTTTCTGCAAACATTGTTGTGTCATTTACATGAGTAAATAGAGATTGTTGCTAGTTTTTGTTCAAGGGGATTAAGTTATTGCCTCTTGTGTAAACTTTCCTGAGCTCCCCGAGCAGAACCAGCCTTCACATTTTGTGATGAGATTAGGAAACAATTTAAAGTCCGCATACTACCCTCATTTTCCTTCCTTTCCCCTTCCACCTTCCAAACTCCCAGAGCTGCCACAGCAGTCCAGCCAAAACATTTTAAAGAAGCCAGTGAGATGATGCTAGATGCCCTCAAATGTATTTGCATTCATCCGTAGATAAACTATACAGGCAAGGTATGTGGGTAGGCAAAGGTATTCTATATGACCACGGCCAGGTTTTCTGCTGCAGAAGGGGATTTCAGCTGTTTACCTTGGCGACAGGGAACATTTAAACAACTCAAGGGACAATTCTGTGGACAATTTTTAGGGCCCCTATACATCAGTACGTAAAATGCATATGGTGCTGTTTTTTCTGCCATTATTTAAGAAGAGAATTCAATCACCAAAACACATCCATATAACAAATTTATCCAAAATAGCTTTGCTGCCTGAATACTGTGCCATCTTCCTTATCGTCAGTTTAGATAAACAAAACCATCTCATAAAATATAATGTGCCCCTTTCCCTTCTTTCTAGTCCCCTTCCCTTCTTTCCCAACATCTCTATATTCTTTTCCCCCTTTTTTTTTGCCCAATACTTTGTTTTTATTCTCTGTGGGGGGTGGGGAGGAAGCCTCTCCTGTCTCCTCATTCAAAAATCTTCCTAATCACATCATCCTTTTGCATTCACCCTTGCTTTCCCCTACTACACTGTTTATTTCACCTTGTTCCCCTTCTTATGTGATCTCTGTTCCCTGCCTCCTACTAAATTACCATGTCTCTGTGTCTCCTGTTCTCCACTCCGCTCCTTTTTCTCTGCAGTTCCTTTCCCCAGCACTATTGATTCTTTGGCTCTTGCATAATAACGCTTTGCAATTGCTGCTAATTAAGTCTCACAGTACCCTTCTGAGGTTGATAATTATTGACAACATTTGATAGATGGATGAATGCAAGGAAGAAAGGTTAGTTGGCGTGACCAGGCCATTGAAGGATTCAGTGCCAGAGCTGGAGTTTCAGCACAGAAGTTCCCTGCTTTCTGTGCCGTGTCTCTCTAACTAGACTGCAGCACATCTTATGCCATCGGGTTGCCCTCCTTATTGGGTTTTCAGGATAATAATTAGCTCAAGGTACAGTTTACTGGCTAGTAGCCAGGAAGGGGCCTGTAGCATGCCTAATCACCGTTCCTGGCAGCCTTGGAAGACCTTCTTCATAGTGACATATTGGTCTTGGATTCTTTTGGATCTTGTACAATAGCTTGCTGCTGATTGTATGGGCCCTGGAAGACCTGCACTGGGTGACTGAATGGACTGTGAGTAACCAATTATTTTTGCAATGAAATCGAGATTAAAAAAAACACTTTCTGTGCTTAATAAACCACTTACATATTCAAGGCTGTTCAGCAGAAGGACCAGGAAATTACTAACAGAAAACTGAGACTACCCTTGACATGGACAAGAGTCCCCCAAAATACCTTAGTGGGGGAAAAGGGGCTGAGCTTTGGGCTGCACACCCACCTGGGGCAGGGTAAGAATAACCAGTAATGACAGACTGTGTACAGTGGAAAGGTCAGTGGGTTGGATAGCAAGAGGGAGTGGGGGAACTGGACAGTGGATCTGAGCGTGGACCCAATATACATTAAGGGACACATCTATACCACCTACATGCCAAGGACATGAGCACGGCAGAGAAGCAAGTCTTGCATCCCACCCCTACCTCCAACTGGCTACTAAATCTTAGAAATGAGGTACTGTAGCCACTTTTGGAGTAGCTCACTTCCTTCTGATCTCAGATTCTTCCTTTCAGGTAGGTTTATCAGAACATGCTCAAAACCTTGCCCCATCTTCTGGGTTTCATCTATATGGAGCCAGTGTGATTGAATGGGAGTGCTTCTTGGCAGTGCTCCTGGACTCAGCACGGAGTCAATGTAGACCAGCCTTAAGTCTCGTTTACTAAGCATGCACAGCTACTTACCTTCACTTTTCTCTTCTTGCTATTCACTTGGCAACCTCAGTGGGGGAAATGGATGTCAAACTGAATAGGACTGGGTTCATACAATAAGTCAAAAAGAATAAAAGAAGCATCAGACCCGGAGATGAATTGAAATCTTGCTATATGAAAATTACTGCTGACTTCCAGTGAGGTACATGTGGGGATATCATCTTGGGTGGAGAGTTTTTTAGTTAAGTGTGTTCCTAGCACACACAGAGAGAACTGTGATTAATACCTACAGTGTAATGTTTATCAAATTATGATCATTTTACCTATCTTCCTCATGTTGGGGGGGGGGGGCAGCATAAATTGAATTGATCATTCTCCCAAGAGCATAAGAAACAGTCATGGCTTTTACCTTCATTTCAAATGACCCATTAAATGACTCTCTGGGGAGTGCAACTCATAATTTTATGAGTCTAATAGGATACATTTTCTCTCTCTTGCAAACAAAAGGTTCCCTGGCACAAGAATTTCAAAATCTTTGGCAGCAGACTATCCTGAAACCCATCTGTGTTGGAAATTAATTTTTTGCTGTTGGGTATATTATATTTACATATTTTGTTTTTATTTCTCAATATTTAATCTAGTGAGAAAATAGCCTCTTAGGCCAAGCATGAAAACCTCTCAACAGATATAAAAAACCAGCTCTCCAGAATAAGCACTCCAGCTACATTTATTTGGCCAGTAAGCACAAATGGGATTGACCGTGCCTTTATTTATTTAAGCAAGTAAATGTTAATTATGGATGTTCTTATCTTGAAGCATACATTATTTATTACATTATACTCTGGAGGACATCTGCAACTGCTTGCGAAGGGTGCAGACACTTTTCTCCCATTATAACTCTACTTTTATTAGGTGTTTATAGCTTTCCAAAACTTTCATCCTTTTTGCTGAAATTTGTCATGCTCGGCCTCTTACTGACATTGAGTTCTTGTAGTATTAATAAATTTTATTTATTCAATAGCTATAATTATCACTGTGCTACCAATGCATTGTACATAATTAAAGCATACCCCAACCAAGAATCAAAGGTCCTCCAGTAGCTGGGTGGTAATAACGTATCACGAATTACTTCAGTTAACACTGCTGTCAAAATTAACTTTCATTTTTTTCTGTGTGACTAACTGCTCACTAATAGCAAAGGTTCTTTTCCCCTTTTAGTGCAAAATATTCAAACAGCTTTTTCAAAAGAAATTGGTAAAACATCTTTTTGCAGCACAACTTCTCCAAAGTAAAAACTCAATTGTCTAAAACAGTATGACGCCAAAAATGTATGGGAATATAAAACACCTTGCAAAGCTTGTTACCCTGAAAACCTTTCTGTTGTAATAACCTCCCATTAAAAATCACGTAGTTTTCATCTGGAAATCAGTTTGGATGCAGGGAAGAAGATTATTGGATCCATCGCAGACACTCGTCCTGCTCTAGACAATCTCTGCTGCATTTGAACTCTTGCACTGTCAACAGCACTGTATTTAAGTAACACTTTCAAATACTAACCAATTTCCTCCCCAAAATGATCAAACATAGAACTTATGGACATCGAAGGACATTCAAAGATTGAGGCTTAAATAAGCAAGGAGACAGATGGATTTGTTTTGTTTTGTTCTTTTCTCTCTCCCTTGCTTTCAAGAAGAAAACCCACGGGTCTGAGCTCTAAAACGACGGCAAAGGGAAACGAACACAACAATCCCAAAGATACATAAGTAGGAACACCAGGACAGGACATGATCCTGAAATGGGATCTGGAACAAACTGCTCTCATTTGCAGCAGTTGGCATTTACAACTGCCAGAGAAAAAGACACCCAACTAGATAAGACATTGCTCTATTCCAGTTGGCAATTCTTCCATTGTGTCCTCCCATTCTATATATACAGGATCACTTATTTTTGAAAATGAAGCCTATATTCACTGTGTGGAGAAAGCATGGGCTGCAGCTGAAAGGAAACTGATGTCAGAAACCACCCATTATTACTCTTTTTTTAAAGAAAGAATAATTCAAAATATACGATATGTGATGCCTCAGAACTGGCTACCAATATTAGCTGTCAGTTACGTAGGAATTTTATTTGCATTCATTTCTATTACTATCTATCAATTTATTAGTGGCTTTGGTGGTTATTGTAGGGCTGACTATAAAAGTCCCTGTGGACTAAATCAGGAAAAACAATGGCCGCAGATAGAGTATAATTGCCAAGACTCAAATAGAGTGTATTAAATTCCTTTGAAGTACATCTATTAATGTGAAACACAGGATCTCCTGGCATGGGATGTTTAAGATTTAAACTTCTGGATGATTTGATTAAAAAGGTTACAAGATATTAAAGAGGTAAGTCTTGAAAGAAGGAGCAGAGGATTCACAGCAAACCAGATTGTAAGAATAGTCTCCAGATGCCGGGGCACCAGGAACACTTAACTCTGCAAATTATTTTTCTTTTTCTTTTTTGCTATTTTTAAACCCTCTTCCCTCTGTTTAGGATGTTTCTGGTCATAACTACATCAGACTGCTTTGAACAGGTTGTTTTCTTTCACTGCTTTTATCAGCTGATCACAGCTCCCAGGGAATGCACAAAGCCTCAGTTATATCAACCGAAGTGCCATGAGGTGGGCATATCGAACAGTATGCCTTCCACCGATCCCCGCAAGATATACTGAGCCGGTGGTTGGAAAAGATGCACTCCCTGTAGAACATGGTGTGAATGAGACCTAGAAGCACATCAGTAATTACAGTAATTACCATCCAGAGTCATTTAGGAAGAAATTATTATAGCTGCTCAAGAGAGATTTCATTTTGCCCACCCTCAAGGAAGTGTCAGCAATCTTCTCCAATAAGGAGACCCTAGGAGCTAGTTGCCAGGGAGATAACTTACTTACTCGGCTCCAGAACCAAAATGTACTAGATCAACTCTCTCAAACCAAGAAAACACCACATTTGTCTCCCTTCAAGGCACAGCTCTGCAAAACAGAAACAGATCACCCTACCCAAACCTAACTGAATCAGTAAAATAAACTGAGCATGCTTCAGACCATGGCATAGGCAGGCAAACTTCTCTGGGTAGATGTCCTATCTTTTATTATACCAACTTAGTTGGAAAAAATGTTCTTTGCAAGCTTTTGGGCACAAGCACCCTTCTTCAGGCATGGGGAGTCTCTGCTCTTCTGAGCTCTCCAAGGAATGAACAAGGCTAAAAGTGTGACAGGATGTCAGTGAAAATGTAAATAGGTGGAAATTAGGAAAACAAAAGGTAAGGAAAGGGGAGGAGGATGAGGGGGAAACAATGCCAAAGATAAGTAAGAGAGACTCTACTGTAGTTGAGTTCTCCAAGGTAGAAAAGAGGCAGTCTGTGAAAAAGTAAAGAGCTGGAAATTAGAAAGGCAAAGGCTAGAAAAGAAGGGGAGGGGAGAAAGTGGGGGCAAGAGAAGTGTAAATGGTAAGATCAGGCAGGTTGTAATGCGTCATAAATCCAATGTCTATTTTGAGGCCATAATTTTTTGTATCCAGTAGATTTACGAAGTGGAGTTCATAGGCTTGTCGACAAAAGGTGTTTTGTGAGTTTCCTTTGAGGATCAGAACTGAGAGCGAGGAAGAGAGAGAGGGAGTGATTGTCATGTGAGAAGTGGGCACCCACAGGTCATTGGATATTTTTATCTTTGATAGATTTTCAGTGTGCATTCATTCTGGTGCACAGCTGTTGTTTGATTTCTCCTACATATTTTCCACCAGGGCATTTGGCGCACTGAGAAGTATAACATTTCTGGAGGTGTAAATGGACTAGGTTAATGACCACAGAAGAGCACACTTTATTGGAGGTTAAGGGGGGAAGGAGGTTGCCAGGTTGGTGGAAATAAACCC
>NW_017728924.1:618355-662085 GCF_001723895.1 Crocodylus porosus | reverse complement strand
CACACACACAACCTCCCCCCCCAACCCCCTCCCAAAAATCACTTTGTTTTGTAGAACCATGACAATAGGTTTCATACACTTCAAGACTAGAAAGAACCATTAAGATCATCTGATCTGGTCTATCCAATGGAGTAAAACGGCCCATAGAATTTCATCAAGTGATCCCTGCAGCGCCTAATCTGTAATTTCTGTTTGAGCTATGTCATATCTTTTAAAACAGCATCCGGCGTCCACACTTTCACAATTATATTTGCTCCAGTTGGTCAAACTTCTCTTTAAGTTTCCACCACTGCCTTTCTAGTTATCTACCTTCTTGCTCCATCTGTCAAAAGTCAATGCAGTAGCATGGCTATCTGCACAGATAAAACTGGAGGGTGGGGGGGCACATTTTTTGTACTGACACTCAAAGATGATCATCAAGTGGGGTGGCACAGGGCCCAAACCCAGCATGCAGGGCTCGCTGATTGTGGCACAGGGCCCCGTGGCCCAATCCCAGCATACAGGGCCAGGAGGAGGGGGCACAGGGCCACAGAGGTTGATTCTGGCATGTGGAGCCAGACAGAGGCAATGCAGGGCCTTGGGGCTTGATCCTAGCATTGAGGGGGCAGGGATCTGATCAAACTTGTGCATCAGCCCTGTGCCTTTCATCTGGCCCATGGGACCAAAAGGTTGAGCGCCACTGCACTAGAGTAATCTGAAAACAAACTGGTTGTTATCAGCTCTCAGAGACAGGCAATCAAACCTGGCCTGTCCGCCACCGGAAAAGATGCCACCTGACATCGAGTCAAAAGAGATAGTCTTCATGCCATAACCCAGCAAGAACTTCCAGTTCTTCACCATCTAATCACAGCTCCAAAATTAGATTTAGATAAATACTTGAGCAAAGGCCTTCAGAACCAGCTTAAAGAAACACAGGCAAAAAATGCCACATGAGGAATTAACAAGGGCAGCTCTGGCTCACATACAGAAGTTCATTTGTTTGAAAGTGGCATCTTTTATTTTTTATAGGTTCATTTCCCTACACTGGATGAATACTTTCAGAAGCGTAACTTGAGCAAAGCCCAAACTGTGCCTGACTGTCAAGTGGCATCGTACCAAGTTTGCACAGTCTGAATAAGAGCTGCATAATTCCCCTCTCATTTAAATGGTGCCAAAAATGAAAGTATATGCAGCAGAAGGGAAAGAAAATGTGCCCCAAAGACAGTTATTTTTTAATGGGACTAGAGTCACATTGCCTCAAGAAATTATGGTATTTTAAAGTGCTTTCATGTAATTAACAAATGTGCTTATTTCATAGATCCTGGAATTTTTTTACTCCGTGTAAAACAACTAGAAATCTCTCCCCCAACACAGTCACTCTCCTCACCCTCCTCTGCAGTGAGTTTTCATGTTTATAAAAATGAAGCATGATATATTTAGCTAGAGTTGCATAGTTCAGGCAAATACAGGCATCCTTCCCACAGCTATTGCCTGCATTAACCCTTCTGTTTCTCTTACTGATGAGACTGGCAATACCATGTTAATGTAAAGCTGTCTCATAACCTTAGTCTCTTCAGCACCAAAACAGAAAAAGCTGAATTTCAGTTTATATCAGATAAGTTCTACCGTTTAAGAGATATAAATGAAAACGTACCAAAGCATATGCATACGTTCCCAAAATCTGTTTTACCCAGATCTATACAGAATCAAACATCTGTCTTCAGAAAATCATGAAGAAACATGTAGGTTGTATGTTGTGCTGCTAGCATGATTGTGTAGTGGCAGCAGCAGCAGCTGTTTTTCCCATACCCGCCTGACCAAGTTGCTGCCCTTCTTACACCACTGCTATTGGTTGCCCCTGTTGACCCCAACAGAGACAAAAGCCCTTATCTCAGGAGCTAGGCTGGTAGAGAGTCCCTGGAATCAGGGCCACAGAGCAACCAGAGAGGGACGGGGACTGAAAAGCCAGGATCTCCACTCAGGGGGAGGGAGCCCCTGCTCTAAGAAGCCATGCCAGGACTGGCTTCGGGGGGCGGGGGGAAATGTCACAGAGCAGGCAGTCAAGGCCCCAGTAGTCTCAAGCAAGCAACTGCCTATAGGAGACTCTGTGATGCTCCCAGGACTTTGCTCTGCAAGCAAACAACTGCCTATAGGGGACTCTGCGATGCTCCCAGGACTTTGCTCTGCAAGTCTCATGTGTTTTGAAAAAGTTCAGCCTGTATATGAAAACATTCAGGGCTAAGAGGTAAATTTCTTTTGGACGGCAAAAGCAACTTCTGTTGGCAAACTTCCTTTTCAACAGCTGGCCTTTTCCACTGAGAAATGCCATTTGCTCTTGCAGTGAGCTGGACCACAGTAATAAAGGGCACCTCTATTAAGTTTGCCTTGTGGTTTGAGTTCAACCTCCAAAAAAACCTGGAGGGCTTTGCTTGCTGTCAACACTTGCAAACTAAACTTACAGGGTTAAGATCTGAACTCACTTTAACAAGTGAGCCTAGCTACCTTAGCCTGTTAGTAGCCAGGGAGAAACTGTATTTATTGTGTCATGGGCACGTGCATTCACATTCTAGAGCTCCTGAGCACGCTGAGTTTTTTTCATGAACCTAGTCTTTGTGATTGATACTAGTAAATATTTATATATAAAAGCATAAATCAGAAGAATGAACACGCTATTGTTTATAAAAAGCAGTGATTCAAAATTCATTCCCTTTAAACAAATTTGAAGTGTAGGCCAGCAAGTACTTAAAAGTTATAACTACAAAATGAATTACTTGGGGAGTTTTATGGCATTCTATAACATTACAGTATGGTCACGCACAAAAATTATAGGGAGAAATGATGGTCCATAGGTTAAAATAATAGCTGGAGATCTGAGAAACCTAGCTTCATCCCCTTCTCTGCCCTGACATTTTGTATATCCTTAGCCCTCCATGTTGGCAACTCCTCTTCCCTGTTGCAGAGAAGCAGTACAAGAATACAAGAACAAATACATTAAAACCTGTGAAGTATTATGGAAAAGGGAGCTATACAAATGCTAAATACAGATAGATAGAGATCAATACTTAGGCTGAACAAAAATACCCTAACATAATGGGGAATAATATCCTTCTGGTCCTTTCCTGTGAAACCTTACTGGAGAAAACAAAGGAATATATATGGTCATACATTTGGAGAAAAATGAATTGGAGTTGATCACACAACTATATCGCTTACATGGCATTAAGAAATAGAAACAATAAATGTTCAGACCCAACCCAGAGTATCATTTTATAAAAAACAGAACCCTGCGGCAATATTATGTTAATGTTTTTAGCAAGTCAACGAGTCACATAAGTCTGACATAGTTTTGCTACTGGTTTCAGTGGAAGTAGGAGCAGTTTCAGAGATAGAGGTAGAAAAGAGCTCTGTAAGGAAATCCAATCTTGGCTGCGTTTGTGTTATGCTGATAGAATTAACATGACGAGAAAGTCCTCCTTTCCTCAGCCATCTACACTTATTTCAACAAACTCAAGACTGCAGACCTTGAACGGGGATCAGACCTACTAACAGCCTGGAAAACATTTATGGTCACCAACAACACTTAGTTCCAGAAAAAAAACACACAATATTTTTATTTTGAGGCAAAATATATAAAACTAAAAGGGGTTTGCACAGATTTGGAAAAAAAAAAAGGTGGAACAAAGGAAACCTGACAAACTGTAAAGAAAAGAAGGAAACTGTTCTGTAAATGAATGTTTGCACATTTTACGCATCTGAAGGACTGTAACATTTCAATTGCATTCTCTCTTGCATTCACTCCGCAAGCTCAAGATATAATAATGAAAGAAATTACTGTACCTGAAGCTTCTTGTTATCTTTGCTCACGGTAGAGATTAGGGCTTTTACTAATTCAGTAATTTAGCAATCCCAACACACTGCCTCTTTCAAATGCCAGAGACCCATTGTTGGATTTTGCTGTCTTGAACGTTTTTTCAAAGAGTGCAGTAAACTCTCTCTAATAATCATATAATTATAATATAAGTATATTTCTCATTTTAAAGTTATGAGACAGAAACATTGATTTTTGACCAATCTGCACTGAAAAAGAGCTAGCAGAGCTTGGGTGAAATAAGCCACATAATCAGATTAGCTTTAGAGCACTGATTACTGTACTGCACACTCAAATAAAAGCCGAGGAATCATTTATTTGTTGTACTTGTTGAGCTAAAAGTGCAGAATTGACACAAAATGAAAGTTCTTTGATCTATTGTAGGTGTTCAATATAATCTTTATGCTTTCTGATGAGTGACAACAATTTCTAATTTTTTAAGAAAAATCTCTATACCAGAGAGGCTTTTTTTCCCCCCCCCCCCGGTTTTAGCTATATACATTCATTATAAACTGCTGCTTTGAAGTAATTTTCATTCCATTTTTTTAAACAAAATACGTCGTATTTTGAAATGTCGGACCAGTAGGTCAAACTGTTTTCTAAAATTGACTGACGTGGTAAGACAACACTAAAACCCCAGCAGTAATTTAAGCTTCTCAGTGCCTAAAAAGGTCTATTTCCCCCTCAAGGTTAGTGTCAGAATCACGTGCGTTTTTCAGGGTTGAACTTATTTTCTCCCATTTCCATCTTTCTTCTGCCGCTGTGGAGAAGTTCCACGAAATAAGGAAATTCAGTTTTTGTGACTAGACTGTCCACACTCTTCTCTCATCGGAGAACGTGCTGAGATGGCGCCCAAAGCCCCGTTTGTTGCCTCTATACAAAAGCAGCAGCTGGATTTTTCAAAGCAGCTCATGCTATTCATTACGACTACATTATTTAATTCATTACTAGAGTTCAAGAAAGATGAGTGGCTATTGCCTCTATGCTCCTTGGAAAATATCATCCAACAGAAAAAACACAGGCCAAGCTCCTTGCTGTACTTAGGTGTTTCTCAGATTTTCCTGGCAAAGTCTTTGGTCTGATGTCCTAGCCCTCCCTTAGATCCTTCTTGAACAAGCACGTTATTTAAATAACTGAATCAAGTTTCTTATGCATATATTTTTTTTTAACCAATGAAGATCCACGATACATTGTAATGTCAGACTGTGGTCCTTAGTAGGCTAAAAGTTTGGGGGGTTTTTTAAGTGCAAAAGTTTTTGAAGCCGCTACTAGGAGTTTGCTGCAAGGATATTTCACAACAGTTTATTTATTTATTTAAACTATACTTTGAGTTCAGCTTCATTGAAATCCTTGATATGAAACAATTCAATTGGCACTGAGCTACTGAAATAAAATGACTGACTCAGCAGAGCAGAACAGACTATCTCATTCACTTCCATTGAACCACTCTATTGAATAATGCCCCTAATGTGATAACCCTAATGCAACTGGTGGGTTTTGCTTTTTATTTTTTATATCACTGTGAGCCTTCCTTTTCCTTTCATTGCTCTTGTTGCAATTCTTAATGCTGTCCCCAAAATATAAGAAAGGAGCCCCCTCCCAATGTTACACTAAGTTCTCAGTGATAATCAAGGAAAGTGATAAAAACAGAACCAAGCACCTCATGCTCTTGGTAAAAGCTCATTTTACAAGATATGCGAGTATAATTTCTTTAACATCTAAGATGAGAATCCAAAGTATGAAAATACTCTTCTGTATCTGCACACAATCTGGCACCGTCTTTTCTTGCATTCTCTTTCTTTTCTAAACTTAGTCGGACCGTTCTATTAACAAAATATTTTCATGATAGATATCTGATGCTGATTCTTTGAAACTGGCTTTTGCAAGTCAAATTTCTGGCTGGTACTATTGTGCACAGAAGCATTAAAAGCGACCAGAGCATATATCCAATTGGTGATTACAGGAAAACAGTTAGATAATTAGATTGGTGGGGGGGAAGTAATTCCAAGATGTTTATTACATCTGTGTGTATTTTTCTTCTATTACTATAACTGCCACATTTGTGCATCTGTATGTAGGTGGGGGGTGGAGGTGTTTGAAGTAGGATTTACCCAAAAGTAATTCCAGAAGAAATAAAGTGAATCATGAAGGATTATCATCATCAGAAAAATGCTTTTTTCCCCCTACTTCAATTACTGTACCACACAGCTGTTTTTACTGGCAAGAGTACTGAAAAGAAGTCTGCGGTGACAAAAATGATCAGGCTCCCAGTTATGTCAGCACTGTGGGGGCTGCCAATTAATAGTGACCCTTTCCAGCTTTGACAAGATGTCTCAAGATAAGTCACGTCATTGGCAAGGGAAGATTACTGAGATAAAGGCACTGTATGTGAGATGGCTTATAAATGTAAAATAGAGGCAAGGGCTTGGAAGCTCTCCCTAAGGGGGAAATATTGTACCCCCAAAATACTGACACTTGATGCAGCCTTTTGAATTGCTTCACTCTATTTCCATTTGGAAGCAATATTTCCTCTCAGTCAGTGTCTGGTGATCAATTGTCCAAATGTTATTCTTCTCTCCTGAACGATACAGCTCTTTCAAAACAGCCTATCCCTTCCCTCAACCATACAATTCCCCCTGCAGGTTCAGAAATCCTTCAGATTTTGTCATGAACTTCCTTAGGTGTTTAATTGCTCTGCACCTCTTTCTCCTCATGCCCCTTGGCAAAATAAATATACCAGCTACTTTGCAAAAAACAGCCATCAGCATTTTAGTTCTGGTGTTTTCTCTAGGGAAATGATTCTCACCTAGGGTGGCATGGCACCCTGCAGTGCCCTGAGGCCCTTCCAAGAGTTCCTGTGGCAGGGCTGGCATTGAGTGGCATGGCAGCCACTCCTGTTCTTGTCCAGCTCCTGCTGGTCCTTCTGTGGTCCCCTTGGGCCCGTCCCTCCTACTTGTCTGCCATGCCTTGAGGATGTTAAAAAAGAAAAAGGTTGGGAGGCTGCCCAAACGCCCAGAGGGAATCCCCGCCACTGCTTAGACCACTCTGTCCAATCTGCCACGGTGTCGTTGGACACCAGATATCTTAAGGATCGTGTCTGGGGTCTCTCACTGCCCCTACAGGCACGCCCATGCCTCACAGGTATTACAGTTATCGTTGCAGAAAGTCACCTTGTCCCGAGACAATATGTGGCCTCCTCAGCCTCCATGCTTTTGTTGAGGCATTGGCCTTCTGGCTTCCACCCCTTTCCTCTAGCTGCACCCCATAGCCCAGGCCCATTGCTCTGGACCTCGACTTATGGGTTCCAGTCCCTGTTTCGCACCTCTCAGATGTCTCACGTTCTCAGGCTCCGAGTCCCCGTCTCTGGCCCCAGCCTACTGCTTTCACCCACCTCTGGCCACAGCTGTGGACCTCTCGGCCTCAGGCCATCTGCATATTGCCTCGCCTAGTCCAGGCTTTAGCCCTCTTAGCTTTCTGCCTGCCTGTCTTGCGTCCATCTGTGGCAGAGCTCAAAATCTCTCGTGCCCCTAGGGTACTTCTGTGATTTGCACCTTGCCTTGGGAAGGCTCCATCGTGCACCCCTCAGGTACCCCCCCCGCGGCCTCCCCATTGCCCCTTATAGCCACATTGGGTCCACCAGTCTAACCTATAACATAAAGGATGGCTATCACCTTAACAAAAACAGCCCTTAGCTCAGCTGCTTTTCTGTCCACCCAGCAGGCTGGCTGGCTGGTGTTCTCCCCATTTTCAGTAACAGGACCCTGTGACTCCCTGTTACGGCGCTATAAGGTGCCACACAACATTAATACCATTAAGTGTGGAAACGTGATTCAAAAGATGAGATGTTTCTCATAGGAATCCCCTGTGTTAACAATCTTCTGACCTGTTGTGGTCTTCCCTGTGCTCTCTGCAACAGCAGAATTGCTCTATTATTTTTTTCTGGTCACAAAACAAGTGAAAGCGAAGAGCTGGCATTTTCCAAGGGGTACCAGGATTTTAGCAAGGGGTGTCTTGAATCTGGAAAGGTTGAGAACTGGTGCTCTAGGGCATAGAGAGCTTGGAAGGCTTTCCATCAGACATCACAATGCCAGTGATTTCATCAGCTCCATGTGACTCCGGATCACTGGTCCCTGTACATTCAATTTTGTTTTGTAGTTGGTTTTCATAGGCTGCATCAATTACAACATGAAAGGTTATATTAATTAGACTCCTAATGTAGTGTTATGCTATCTTCCACCAGCTTAATTGTATTTTTTATTGAGATAATCTTTGCAGTTATTTATTTATTTATGCTTTTTTCCTCCCCAGGCCTTTTTAACTTTTCTGACAGCACATCAAAACAAATGGCACTTTCAAGCCAAGGCTAAAACAAAATCTGAATCCCTAAGCAAACTGTAAAAAGGTGTGATTGGTGGCTGTAAAGATCCTGCACTAGATCGGGAACAATCCCGTCTCAGGGGATGCTTGTACATAAGTATGTTTAGCTGTTGTAAGACTTGCGCATGCAGCTCATGAGGGCTTTTGTGGAAAAGTGCAGTCTGGAGCATGTATCGACAGCTAAACTCCTCACAAATTACATGTGACATGCGAAATTCAGCAAGTAGGCTCTCATACAGCTTGCAACAGACTTTGTTACCAACACATGAAAAATGCATTCCAAAGCTTGGCACCTAGGTCATGGAGCTGCCAAACATGCCCCTTGTGGGAGCAGATCAGGCTGCCGAGGTGGGCAAAGAAAACATTTTCAACACTGCCAGCGACAGAAAGAAGGATGAGAATCCCTTTTATCTTGTTAGAGACTTTGTTATCATATTAGTGATTTCATTACGCTGCTCCTAGAGACCAAACCTTTTTAAATGGCATGGTGCTCAAGATGCCCCATAAAAATTGCTGTTATAAATCAGAATCACTTCATATTAGCAGTACAGGAATTACATACCGTCATGAAAACTACACCTGGCAGGCAGTTCCCCCACTGTTGGTTTTTAAACATTTATTTACCATGCCCCTGCCACGTTATGCAATGGAGCTGATTGCCAATCCTCGACCTTGTGTTAGGTCTGGCTTTTGGGAACAGCAAAATGGTCTCGAAATGACCTCATCATGACAGCGACTCTGGGGAGCTTCTATTTCCTTTTGTGCCTGCAATAACAAGGGGGAAAACCCTCTCTGAAAAGTAGCTGCAAATTTAGGATACGTAAAAAGCTGCTGGCAGGTCAGAAAACTGGGAATTCTGGAGGGAGAACTGGAGACTGGAAAGACACTGTAAAGTTCCCATGATGAACAACACAAAATTAGACTGGCTATTAATTCATTTAGTGGTAGACCATGAAATGGGCTGTAAACATATGTAAGCAACACTGTTGCCCAGAGGAGGAGCGTACTACACTGCTACATTGATTCTAACACTACTGATGTGCACCTGGAAGAATGATTTCCATCCGTCTCTTTTTAGTTCTGTATGTGTGCCCCATCTTTTTATTTAGGTTTCTTGATCTTAGTTTCCTGTTTGTCTTTCTTTTGCTGTGTGCATTTAGGTGTGTGTTTTCCTGTTCCTCCCCGCTTTTTTTCTCCGGAGCAGGCATCCTGTCATCATCATCATTTTCCTTCTTCGTATCCACTTGGAAACCCATCTCTTTAATCCACTCCTCCCTGCTCATTCATAACCCTCACCCAACAAGCAAGAACTAGTAGGACTTACTGAGACTGTAAGATTTTCGGGCAAAGAACAGGTTTATCATATCATATGCTTATAGATTGCTGCATAAATTCATGATCCATGAAGAGTGCTTAGTAATATTTATACGGGCAATAGGAAATGTTTTAAAAAGACTTATCTGCAATACCGGTCAACTCCTCGTTAAGACAAGACAATGCAGGTGTGAGCAGCAGCACAATAATTAATAAAGGAACTCTCTGAAGATATGCTGCAGAGAAATCCAATAACTGTGAGCGGCATTGTACAGTACACAGTCTTATGGTATACATGAGACTATGAAACAATGTTTTTATGGATATCACCTACAAGCACTGGGTTGGCAACAGAAATGTTGGAAGTGTTTCTGTCGCTAACAATTATTTTTCCTTCTCTAGCTATCCATCACCTTTGCTTCCAATTCAATTTTTACAGTTTTCTGTAAAGAGCTACTAAAAAAACCTGTCTGACATCCACACTTCATGAGCCATGAACTGCCACTCTTGTTAAAGCCGAATAAGCGTCCCATACGATGCAAAGTAATTGTTATAGCGCTGTCCCCTACAATGTGGTAAATTATGAGGTGGGAAAGGTGTTTGTTTCTCTTTTATTTCTTCCTCCACATGAACAGGAGGATGAAGACAGTCACAGAAGATTAACAATGAAGCATCACAAGGAATACATGGGTATCGGTTAGAAGCAGGGTTGAAATGTTGGAGGGTCCAACAGCAAGCTCTGCAAAATAGCCTTGCTTCTTGGATATGTTGGGAATTTCTAGGTTCAACTGAAAATAGTTAAAACAAATTGTGGCCTGAAACAGCTGTAAAAAAAATCAGCCATTTTGAGATGGGAATGCTTGTGAATTATTGGTCTTGCATGAAGGGGAACCTTAGAACAAAACTCAGCAGGCAAATGTGGCCCCATGTCCATTGACAGGACCTGTCTCATACCCCATCATTTCAGGTTCTAGTTAAGATAGCTTCCTTAAATTTGGCAGAACATGATTAGAAATCTTAGTCCTATGCATGGGTAATCACACAAAAGGCAAAAAAAGATCTCATGTGCATCCTTTATTTATACTCTCTGTCCAAACAGAAGGGCCTGTAGCTAACTTACAGAAGGAATAAACAGGTTTCTTTTTAAGGATCTTCAATGTCCTCCTATCACAGTAGGCAGGGACTCCCCCCCTGGTGCAGGCAATTGACTTGGTGGTCACCACTTATGCCTGAGTGTGGAAAATCTGGGTGGGGGGCTATTGACGGACCAGGCTTTTATGTGCAAGGCCCTGGGCTACATACTGGATCATACACACTTACTCCTTTTGCCTGGCAGGATGGCTCTGCAAATGGCTTCCCTAGGGACTTCTTGTCTGACACTTGTTTCCAGCACATTATTGAAAAAAAGGATTCCATGGCAGGAGAAAGGGGAGTTTACAGAGCACGGGCCACACTCGACACAAGGAAGGAAAGTCTGGAGCATCACACACACACCACTGAATACCTGAACAGAGAGAGCATTGCTGAAATTTGTTGTGGCAAGTCCTGTATACCCATGCACAAGTATATTTTTTGTCTTTGAATTGTGATGCGTTGGGGCAGCATTATTAAACTATCACAGTAGTCATCATCCGTGTCTGGTAACTTAGACTGCAGATAATGGGATTCCAGCTAAAGTGGCCGTGCATTGAACACTCTTCAGGTGAAATCAGTTGGGTGAATTATAAAATACTACTGAAGGACCTACAAAGAATTTCCATATAAACAAGACAGGCCCTTTAAAAGGTTACAATAATTCTGCATACTAGGCACACAAAGAATTTACCATCACAATAAAGTCTTGCATAAAACAATCCCATTAAAACTTTTTATTTATTCATTTTATCTATACGATCCTATATTATTATGTGCCTCCACAGTCAATCAACCAAAGGCTGTAAGGGAATTTTATGTGTATTCCAAACCACTCAGCAAGTACATGTATATTTGCCAGAAATCTCCACTGTCACACACCATTATAACAGTGGTAAATACAATAGGGATAATAAATACCCAGATGTGTCCACCTCTGCATTATTTTACTATTACATCAACACTATAATTTATGTTTCCCATCCTTTCTCTCTCTCCATGACCGACACTGGTTTTTCCAGTTGTTGCATGCTCTTTTCTAGCCCACTTCACTTTTCTTTAAAATCAGCATTAGCAAAGGTCGCTCCAGCTAGTCTTTATCTTGGTCTCACTCTCCAGTTCTCTTCTGTACTAACCTTACTCCCTGGCTGCAGCAGATCTTTCACTGCTACACTGTGTCACAATCAGCAACTCTTTGATACAAGGTCTGTCGCATCATTCTTCCCAAACACTTGAAACTGAAAAGGTGCCCTTACAGCTTTCCTTGTCTGAGCAATTAATGTCCCATGATACTGCCAAATTATATAGGAACATAACTTTACATCACAAAGTTGCAAACAAAACAGTGAGGTGCTTGTTTGATATTGCCTTGGCTCAGTTGCTTATAACAATCTCATCATCCTGAGACAAAGGAAAATAAAGCAAAGCCAGATATAAAAGACGCGTTTAAAAAAAAGAAGAGGATATCATGAATCTTCTGGTGTCACTGACTATTGCAGTATTTTAAGACTGTATTTTTCATTAAAAAATAGAAACAAACTCACTTGCTTAACATAATGACCAGTAAACAAGGTTACATTTATATCAGCTTTTATCTTAAGGAGTCCAAAGCACTATTCAAACATCACAATACTGGCCATGAATTATAGATGGATTTCTTCATATCCAAATGAAAAGATGGAACCTGATTAAAGGTGCAGAACATTATGGAACTGACACAAAAGCTTGTGATCTGGATTTTGAACTCAACGGCTAAAATACTGACTGCAGTAATGGAAAATCTAACCCAAATGATTCAGCCTTGTGCCTCTCAATTCATGCCAGTAGTCTGCTGTCATATAGGTATAGTCCCGCTGATGTCATTCAGTAAAATCAAGTGACTGCAAGGGGACAATCTGTGCAAGTAAATACTTGATCTGAGCTGACAAGAGGCTGAAAAGCGAGAGCTTCAGGACTGGACCTTAGCAATTTGCACCACTAAAAACAGACAAAAGTTCTTTTTCTCTTTGTGACTACAAGGCCCCCTCTGCACATACAGGTAAAGGCATGATGGATCTAATGTGCAATTCACATAATCATACCTCCACACATACACGGCAGGAAGCGCAACTGTGGGATTGTGCATTAGGTCCCATCGCGCCTTATTGCCAGGTCAGAGGAAGCCTGATTCTGGGCTCCCCCTGCACCAGCAAGAAGGCGGCAGTTCCTGTGATCTCCTACCCCAGGAGTGTATGAAACCCCTGAAGCAAGGAGATTGGGGCAGCTGTGATCTCCCAGCCTCACGGGTTTCATGTAACCCTGGGGTTGGGAGATGACAGCCGGGCCCTGTCACTGGGAGGCACCCTGTGGGAACTCAGCACCCATGGCTACAGCAATCTGGGTCCCTGTTCTGCCTGGACCCAGAGCTGGCAGCTGCTGGGGCTGAGAGTCCTGGCAGCTGTGGGACTTCCAGCCCTGGCTGTGCATGGGGCACCCCTGCGGCTGGGAGTCTCATCAGCAGAGGTGGGAGAGACCCTGCTACATGTGCAAATTCAAGTTTGACAGCACCCAGCTATAAAGTTAGTGCACATTTTTTAGGTCTGACTTTATAGCTGGTTGGAGCTTTTTATGGTGTGATATGTACTTTGCATGTGTAGCTGGTCTCACGGTAACTGCACAATTAACCAGTTGATTGTGTGATACCAGTATCGTGTAGCAGGGGCCTAATATACATGCATTTGGTGGGAGACATTTCTAGTCTGCCAGCTGTAAAAGACTCTACACTAGCATATAAGACCTTTACCTGAATCAGCGAGGAGATCCCTGTCCTAAAAAAGAAAATCTGCTTTAAAGAACACCTTTATTTCGACAGCCTCCTGTTTTGGTTTATGCCAGGCATGTAGCACTTGTTTTATTTCAGGGAAGAGAAGCACCTTACATGTCCCCTGTTTGTTCTGCATATTCCTTCATCTCACTCAGCTGCAACTGTCAGTCCTGACTGACCAATGTGAAAGGCACTGTCCTTCTACCCAAAGAAGAGCACCTTCTGGGGAAAGACAGACATCGCTGGTACTCTTCAAGTATTGAAAGGAATTGCTCCGAGGCAGAGACAAATAGTCCTCACTCCAGTGAATGGTCACTACAACACTTTCAGCCCTTATTGATCCAAACTATACTTGGGTGTGTGTAGATGAAACAGGGGCCCTAAATTGAAGAGGTGGGTTTTAAAAAACACTGCTTCAATTTAGGGCTGATTAAACCCCCGTGTCATGCACATACCCCGTTGACTTACCTGCCTCTCCAGTGGGGAGGGGAGGGCAGGTGGAGTGGTCCCTGGGCTGCAGGGGGGGTGGGGCTGGTTCTTCCCTCAATAGCAGCTGTGGCCCCCACCAGGCAGCACCCGCCTGCAGGCACCCAGCCTGGGCAGTCCTGGGGGGTACCACAGCCTCATAGGGAAGCACTAGGCCCCCACACGGCTCAGGCAGGCAGTCAGGCTCCAGGGAAAAGCAAAAAACAAAAAAAAGATCAGGCTTATCGCTTTTCTTGAGCAGAACTGCTTTCCCGGGCTGCTGCCAGGCTGCCTGCAGGGCTTCCTGCAGAGCCCCACAGAGCCCGGTGCTTTGCCCCGTGGCTGTAGGGGCAGCAAACTAGAACTCCGCAAAGGAGTCACTTAAGTCATTAAAGGTGCATTACACTGACGAATTTGCTACATCGGCTGGAATTAATGCTCAATACACTGCCGAGGCGTGCAAACACCATTGAAGCGGTGCAAAAGCACTTAGCCTGCTTTAAAGTGTCGTACACACACACCCCTCGTTTTGTCTACACACAGCCCTTGATTTTAATTTTCAAACTTGTAATATACTTTTTATAATCTCATGTTTTAGAAAATTATTATGAATACTCCCTCGCTATGATGACACATATAACAACAGCTTTATAATAAAAATGCCAAGGTAGTGTAGAAATGCCTTCTCTAACGCATACTCATATGGTTTGCTAGCTACTCCCCCCCAGGTCTTGAGGTATCTGAATCACATATCTAAGAACAAAAAACCATGAGTTCAGTAACAAGTGCAAAACCAAAGACTGGTGTGTAAAAAATGTGGCTTTCTACTATTTGTGTTTGGCATTACATACTATCCACAGAAACTACAGATCTTTCTGCCTCTCACTGTTTGAAGCACATCTTCTACCCTTGTCATGAATTGATTGCCATTCTTTTGACCACTTGCTCTGCAAAAACATGTAGAAAGCTTCATTACTGCATTTCAATGACACTTTAGCTAGTGGGAACACTGGAGAGACAGTAGATTGCTTCAGCCTGAAGAAAAAAGAAGTAGATTTATGTGCATGTTTGGTTTTTTTGCAACTCGACAAAAACACAAATAGAATTATATAGCCAATCATTAAAAAAAAAACTTTATTTTATTACACAGACCTCAATCAAGATAATTCCTTTCTAACGCAACAATGATGTTGCAGTACTTCTGCGAGTGGCTTTTATTTTCCATTAGCCTTTTTTTTTGAACATCTTGGTTTGATCGAGACTATTTTTCCTTTATTTCATTTGTATAGCAAGCAAATGTAATAAGCTCCTGTTGGAGAATCAGACTGGTTTAAAATCATGCATTCTTTATATAATTTTAGGAGGAAAATGGTTAACATTTGTAGCCTCATGACTTGCAAATGAAAGAAAATAATAACGCTTAGCAAAAGACATTAGAAGAACACATTCACCATGAATCATACTGCCCTTGAAGGTGCAGCTTAAAAAAGCAGAGAAATAGATTTGACACCACTTGGACTTGCAGCTCGGACATGCTGCATTAAACTGTTCAAAATTAATTTAATCTGAGCATGGAGAATAATAGCCTCTCAGTTCAAGGCTTCTGATAGCAGTAATTTGCACTCGAAAGTACTTCCAAAGGGAAAGAATAAATGAAGGGCGACTCTCCAAAACTGAGTGAGCAAATGTATTCACTAAATGAAAGCCTCTTGATCACCCTGTAAAAGAGCATTCAGGAAAATGACACATTCTATATCATTTGGTGAGTTAGGGGTTTTCTTCTCAAATGGCTCCATCACTATCATGAGAAATATAGTCCTTCCTGATAGAACATAGGAAACTATTTTCTTACAGCTTCTGCATTAACCCAGCAGAACAAGACCCACCTGCTGAAGAAACAAGTAGCTCAGAATTGCATGCCCACAGATCTTTGCTCCACGCTTGCAACAATGCCCCTCTGCAGACTAGGAGCTTATTAGGTTGGTTACTTTCATTTGCAGCAGAGAGTGGAGACTTAACTTTTTAACACAAATAATCTGTTGATACTATGATATAGTACTGATGGGTTTCTTCCATAAAGGAATAAAGCATGGAAGAATATAATAATACTTAATGAGGCTGGAAGGCTAAACAATATCAGTTCTGCACATCTTGTAACTAGTACACAAGCAGAGGTATGCAGATATAGCCATCAGAAAATGCACCCTATTATTTGGTAAAAGTTTCTATTTTGATCTCAGTGACTTAAATTCAGCACATTTTGAGAAAATCTTATTTCTATGTGCTTTTTTACAGCTTCTAGTCCTAATTCTCCATTCCTCCCTCCCCACTACATTGCCTATTCAGTTCTCAGGGCAGAAACGACAGGATTGTCTCATAGAGAGAACACTTGGCCAATGACCTACTGTGGGTCAAAGACCTAGGGCAAGCTGCTTGATCTCTGTCCATTCCTCCTCATACTTTTACATGCTGTCTATTTAGATCATCAACACTTCAGGGGAAAGAATGTCTCTACTTATGACTTGGAAAGCACTTAGCCCCAAACTTAATATAAATGAGGCCTACTGACATAGACTTGCCAACTAGTTCCCATATGATATATTGTAACATAAGAATAACTGAGTGGTGAGACTGTATTGTCTTCCAACACATTTAATACAGCCAACACTGGCATGAAATACCTTTCTCCCTTAGAGATGACTATATGAAATAGCATATCCAAGAATTCTTCCGCTTCTATTTTTCCCCGCTTTCTTTTCTGCCCCCAGCAATGGAGAAGGAAACCCATCACAATACAAATGCAACAGACACAATAGACTGCTGGTGATGTGAAGCCTGTCTAAAATAAATAGATATAAGGTAGGGAGGATGAAGAAATCTATAATCTGGAAGCCCAAACTTTAAATAGAGCAGGAGTGTTCTTACTTCTTTACTCATAAATAATACATACTCAGTAGCTGTGTTGGTGCCACTTTGTGACCTTGGCTATGACTCCTGTCACTGGGAGTAATGATTACAAACCTCTTGGATCTTCTTTGAGTGAAAAAGCAGAGCAGAACTGCTGCCACTCACGAATGGATGGGCCAGCTTGTGGGCAGGATGGGGACAATACAATTCTATGGATGTTTGGATAAAGATTGGAGGTTGGTGATCCTTCTTGAACAAAATTTGATTCAGTTGCAACAAAAATGTGGTTCTCAGCCAAAAAAAAAATGGAGCGAGAAAAAATGAGAACAGTTGAAACATTTCGTTTCAACATTTTCACAATGACATTTAAAAAAAAAATTCAAAATGGCATTTGGATTTGAAATTTACTTCAGTGTTACTGAAAAATTATAATATTTGACAATTAAACAGATTTTAAGATTACTGAAAAATGTACACAAAAATTACTTTGGGGTTCCAAATGTGTGTGTGTGTGTGTACGTGTATGTGTATAATTTAAAAGTCACCACTGCAAGCAAATGCCAAATGAGTTTGTCATATAATTGCAGGGAGTATGCTATATGTTAGAGTGAACGGACATACCGGACCCCGGACAAGGGAGTATTAGGGAGGTACAGAGGTAGCTAAAAACCACCAAGCCTCTTATCCCTCAAGCTGCACTTTCCTTGCTGCCGTTATGAAGAGTCTGGCCACATAAAGATATTTCTCATTTAATCTTGGGCTGTATGCAATTTAACATTCAGGTTATGCATCTCTTTGTCTCTCTTGAATTGTGTCTACTTAATTCAGATGCATTCCTTAGTGCAGTCACCAGTGCCTATATTTATATAGTGCTGAAGCAACTGTAAGCACAAAAATAATAGTAAATAATAATTGCTAATGACCTTTCTAGAGTAACAAGCAAGGACAAGGGGCTGCAATACAGTTTGTCAACTTAATAACAGAATAGCTATATTAAAGATATAATAAAACCAGGAAACAAACTTCATTTTGGAGATTCTCTCTCTCTCTCTTGAATCATGTAAATCCTGGACATTTTATTCATAAACTGTAAAGGGCCCTTTTTTCTGATCAGAGCTATAATGACTGTGAGAAGGCCACAGACGCTGAAGCACAAAGACTAAGTTTTATCAAACAGTATGAGGGCAAGTAATGTATTAGTATTCAAGTTTCATTTCCAATCCACAGTTGCATTACTTTTGCAAATTTACAACAAGAAAAGCCAAAAGGTCTTTTTAAATTCTCTGGTACCGCTTAATTTCTTCTGAATAATTTACCTGCCAGTAGCTGTTTGTTCTATAATAATTCAAAGAAAACTGGTTATGCCAAAAATCTAAAAAAGTGTTTCTGGAATATACTAGAAAGTTAAAATAAATGTAAAGCTTTCGCAATACTATTCCACAGACACAGCTGGTGCTGAACAGCATTGCCCGTTACGGGTCTTGAAGCACCGTGCCTAGTTGAAACATTACGGTGGCAATACCGCCCACTGCCTCAGAATTGGAGGGTGAGACCTGAAACTCCTATTATATCTAAGGAAGTTATTCATATAACAAAATGTAGGAAGAGAAGACAGGTCATTAAAAGACTAGAGGGCTTCTTTTATCACAAGGTGGAAACCATTCGATAATAATAATGTCTGCTTTATATAACAAACTTGAGATGTTCCATGACAGACAAGCCTGTTCTGTTTCTAAAGAGAGAGCAAAACATCACACTTTAAGGTATGCTCTTTTAAACATGGAGCTCATTAGGAAGATAGGTAGTAATTACATTTATCACATTCTACTTGTATCATATTGTAATTATATTCCAGTTACAGTGGAGTAATTTGGAAGGAGAGTGCCTGGCAAGAGATGCAATCAATAATTGTAAAAAGAATAAAAAAATATGAAAATGTATAAATTAGTTTAGGAAGCAGGCTGACCAAATTGAGACAGACTCATAAATGAGAAATAATTTGAACTCTGTTTCTCTTTTCCTAAATCCAAGAGGACTTTTAAATCCAAAAGGTTGTCGGTGTGTTGCCTTTTGCAAGGAAGATCCATTATAGATTTGTGCTTCAAGTGATCTTTTACGAATAAAAGTATATAGTTGCATATCGTAAGTCTTTAGCTACTAACTACATTTGTGTTAAGGGCAAGGTTATGTTCCTTAAGTGTAATACATTTAGGCAATAAAAGTAATAGGATAGATTAATGGGACAAAATTGCCATGCCAAACCAACTCTGACTCCATTTTGACATTTGAAATGACTTTGTTGTGTTTGTAATATCTTGAAGAAGAAAAAAAGGTGCTTGGTTTTGAAACATTTTGCAGTCTACCTTGATCTTATATATTTATAGTCCCAAGAGGTAAAAATAAGTACTTACCCATACAATTACTAGGCATGACACCTTAATTTTGCTAGACCATAAAATTTGATGGCCCTAGTACATTTGGAAACTAAAAGCTGTAACACCTTTGTGAAGGATTAAATGGTATAAAAAGGGTTTAGTCCTAACATCATATCTTTGCTTTAAAAGATAAGTGCATGCAATTAACCCATTCAGTGACCTATGACTATATACATTCAGCTAAAGTGGCTCCCTTACATCTCTATTCCATTATTTCGTGTTTCAGATTAACAAAACAACCCGAGTCCAAGGGTTCACACAAGTTTTGAGCAATCAAGAGGTTAATTTTATTGGTTAATAGCAGAAGTGGAAATTCTCCTTCGAGCTAGACAACATATTCCTAAATCTCCCTTAGGGATAATGTATGGTCACTAGCCTCAAAGAACTCTACATTACAGAGACATGGCCTGATTACTTGCTCCCATGTAGATTAAATAGGTTTTAACCTACTCCTCAACTCCTCTTGAGGTATGTACCCTCCTTTCTGGGCTTCTCCATTCTTCTCCATGGAGCATAAAGCAAAAGAAAAGAAGAGAAACACTATTGTACAGTGATGCACAGATCTATCCGTTTCCTTTTAGCCCAACTCCTCTTGACCAAACTGAAATTTTGACCTTTCTTCCTCGTGTTTTGTGGTTTTCCAAACATCAGTCCAACATGGTTAAAAAAACCCCCAACAACAAAACCTCCTCATTTCCCTACTCACAGCCACTCTGGCAGCTCTTACCTTGGCTATAGAAAACACTATTATTTGAAGCCAGTAATCTGAACATCCTCTTCCATTCAGTCTTCTCAGGTTGCCTGGATGTAAGAACCAGTTCTAAGCACTGTAGGGACTTTTTGCATATCACCATATTTTCTTGCATAAAACACATATTTCTCCCCCTCCCCCCAAACCAGCTAGGTGAAATTGGAGTGTGAAATATATGTGAAAAATATGGATCCCATGGGTCTGGAAATTTAGAGGTGGGGGAGAGAGGCAGTGGCAGCATTAATTGCCATGGCTCTGGGAGCCACAGCACTTAACATTGCCATTGTTCTACTGCTGCCAAATTTTCGGACCTTTGTGGAGCTCCTGGCTTGATGACATGGCCCCATGCACCAGCTTTAGCTGGCAAATGAGGTCTGGCTGGGGCCAGACCCAGTGTGTGGGGTTGGATCCAATGCGTGCCCTACACTCTGTGGCTCTAGACCTGGGGCACGGCCCTGACACGGCACACAAAATCCTGTACGCCAGATGAAGCCAGTGTGAAGGGCTGGGTCATGGCTGGATGCAGCATGCTGGATTAGATTAGTTACCTGTCCTGGAATGTACACATTTTTTTTCTGTTCAAACTGTCTAGAAAAATAGGTTGTGTCTTACATCCAGGGAAGTGGTATATGTGAGAAAAAATGGCTAAGACATGACTTTTTTGTGTTTCCATGCAATTAACACTCTTGTCTGAGCTCTCATCATCTCAATTATTTGCCCATCTCATTCATTGCAAAAGTGCTCTCTCTGGTCTGAACACATGCAGTCTGGCCCTGCTCATCTTCAGTCAGAATGCTACAGCGAAAATCATTCACTTTGACTTTGTTTTCACTATTGCATCTCTTAATTTAATCCCTTTTCTCTGTTGCATCAAACACAAGTTACTTGTCTTCATAGAAAAGGCCTTTCATGGTCATGCCCTGGCTCCCAGCTCACTCAACATCCTAAGGCCATCTCTAATCTGTGATGTCAGCTTCCACTACTGCAACAGGTCGCCCTTCCCAGTGCCATCTTCCCTGTTATCCACGCCTTACGTGAGGTGCCCTTGGAGTCCCCTTTAAGGTTTCTGTGTCCCACTCTCTACTCTCCTGCCACGTCTTAATGGAAATTATTATACTGATGTTTTTGTAAGTGGGAGACTGCTTATTGTATTTTGTATGTTGGGGTCTTCTGCCTCCATGGGCCTTGAACCCTATCTTTCTCTAGCTAGGCCTCCCTATCTAAACCCACCAAACAAGGTTTGACTCCGAGGCCTAGCCTTTTCTTTTCTTGTCTTGAGGCTCATGGCACTCCTTTCTGGAGCCCAGCCTCCCTGGTCCAGAGGCCCGGCCACCACCTCCACAGCTAGGGGGTTGCAAGTTCAAGGCCAGGGAATGGTCCCAGACCCACACTGCCCCAGTCTGAAGAAAAACAAAAGCCACACCTCAGGTGTACCAGACTACCCTGGCCCTTTAGGATCATGCTGTCTGGCGCTGGGGTTCTATACACCCTAAAATCATGTGCCCATGCTGGGGCTTATATACCCTGAATACTATGGCTTCTCTGGTGCCAGGGTCAGTGCACCCCAAAATCCTGTGCCCACACTTGGTGCTGGGTCCCCAAGCTGTAGTGGGGTACCAATGAGGCCTCCTCCTTCCCCAATAGCCTTGCCCAAACCACTGGTATTATTCAATAACAAAACAAAAAAAAATAGGAACAGTCCTGTCCATGGGCAATAACCGCCACCAAGAGAAATGTGATTAAAGAAGGCAGTGTGCCAGCTTACATTTACTCAGGGTTTGTCCTTCAGCTCCCCACCATTGGCTACAGTCCTTCCTCTGGGGTTGCTGCCATCTCTGCAGGGTCCTCTGTAGCTCCCCTCTTCCAGACTTTGGACCGCTCACCAAGCCTCTCCATGGAACTCTGGGATACTTCCCCTTTGGCTGCTGGCCCCTACTGCCACACAGCCCAGGGTTTTTATAGTTCTGGTCTGGCCCTTCTGGTCAGCTGACTAGCTGGCCAGGCTCAGCTTTAACCCCTGCCTTACCAGCATTCTGTGCCCAAAAAGTTCTGGCTTTAAAGGGGCCAATCTGTCTTCTGGTGACAGGGCTAGGGTTCCCTGTTACAACTACCTACTTTTTTTAAAAAGTGCTTTCATGGTTTCTTCTTTCCTGCCTTCACTGGGGGGAGCCACTTGTAAACATGCACAAAGCATCATTCTTCTTTGAAACCCTTTGTAAACTCTTTTTTATCTTAATGTCTGCAAAACAGAACTGGACAACTTCCCTGACTATGCTGACTTACACTGTATCATTGTTCCCTTCTATTCCCTTACCTGTATCCACCTGTTTTCTCTTGTTACTTGGATGGTACACTCTGTGGGAGGGAGATTGTAAACATCTCAGAACTAAATCTGCCAGTATGCATTAGAAAGATATGGCAGAAAAATATTTACCCTGCATTGCTCCTTAAAATTCAGTTGGATGAAGTTGTAAAATGAAATTTAGAACATTCAGCAATTAAAGAACCATGTTGGGTGCTTATTGTTACCTGAATAAAATTCCCAAACCAGAATAGCTAATAAATCCCTGGCAGTTAAGATTCACAGACTTCTGATAACACCTCAGTTTTGGCTGTTATCACTACCATCTTTTGATGTAGGCTTTCATCCCACTTCTAGCTCAGGACAGGCAATGCTAAATGTGTCCCCAGAGCAATTAGGAATAATAAAATAATCCTGCATTATGTTATCTTTTTTACTTTGACCTTCTCTATGCACATCATCTAGCTTTATACAGTGTTCACCACATGGTCAACACCATAACACAAAAATGTACATATGATTAAGTAGATAACTTTGAACGCATACATGCACTCTGCATCTGTGAAAGAGATTATTAAGCAGTGAAGAAATGCTGTTTTGGGAGTGGTCTATCCAGTTGGATATGCTTCTCTAGGACTAAGTGCAGACAATCAAAAAGCCTAAGGCAGAATCAATTCAATCTAGGCACCTTCCTGTAAGCTGCATAGGTTGAACCCATAACCAACTGAACTGACATTCAGTTTTCAATTGGGAAAGGTGGGGGAGGCCTGCACTGACCTGGGCCAGTAGGCAGGGGGATCTAGAGCATGTCTCCCAACCTGCTGGCCATTGCCAGCCCAGCTAAGTGTCCCAAATGCTCTGCTGTTCCCCCACAGGGGGTTAAGGAGCCTCCTGTTCAGGTGCTGTTTCCCAGGAGCTAAGACAAGCAGCTCTGGGGTTCAGGAGGGGAAGAATTTCCTTGAGCTCCCTGTGGCTGTCCCAAGCTGGGGGACCATGGGCTGGGGTAAGGGGAAGCCCCCCAAGGCAGGGGCTCCCCAGTCTCCCCATGCTGGGCTGAATGGACAGGCATCCAACCCAGAGGACTTTTTCTCCCTTCATCCTGTCGCAATCAGCGTCTGGGAAGAATAATGGGGAACGGCTCCTGAGGGTTGAGAAGCTCCCATCACAGGGACTTTCTCTCCCCCAGCAGGCTGTGTGGACCCTAGCTAGGGGAGGGTTGGGGGTCTGTTCCCCTGTCCCTTGGTCCCTATGGGTTGACAGACTCAGGTAGAAAGCAGGCTAAGGAGCAGAGGGGTGAGGCAGCCCCTGCTCCACTGGAGCAGGCAACATAGCCCAGGCCTGCAAAGCATGCTGGGATACTGGGGGACTATGAGTTAACTTGAACCAGGAGGGGGTCTGAGACAGAAATTCCATAAACCCATATGACCTAAATCAGTTAAGTCTGACACTACATCCAACCAGGTTTATTTAAACTGGTTTTGGCCACTTTGAAAGTGGTTTATGTATAGAAAACTTATGTTCTGTTACAGGTTTAAATCAGTTTCTGATCACTTAAACCAGTTTATGTGCAACTTCTGACCCTAGCTTAGACGTTTCAGAGAAAGGTCCAACAGAACCTATACTGGAGAGACTCATCAAATATTTTCCAATAGATTTTTTTTCTATTAGAAAATAAGAAACTATTAAAATCAGCATCAGAACATGTTGATTTTGAGAAAAATTAACTAACAATATTAGGAGAAACATACTGATAAGGTCAAAATGTTCTTTAAAGACATTTCTGGAAAGCTGTTTCAAATTTCCTTTGGCAATTACTTTTCATTTTGAAATAGATTTCATAACATGTTATAATTTATAAAATAATATGTATTATAAACCATATAAAGAAATCAAATCAGAAATGCAGTGATTCAGGGTTTGTTTGTTTTTTTTTTATCAAAAGGAATGTTCCCCATTGACTCCAAATACTTTTTTGAGAAAGTTTCATTTACCAGAAAATATTGAAATTTCAATACTTTGGAATGGAAATGCAGTTCCTGATGAGAGCTAGTAGTAATCTGTTTTTATTAATGTGCTCACAAAGGAATTAATTCCTAACTCAGAGCAGTTCATTGTCAGCTGCCTCTAAAGAAAACATCTTTTCTGAATCTATCTACAAATTCAGTAGCATTTTAGAAATCAGAATTTTCCATCATAATAAAAGGTTATCGTTAGCTACTCTTAAGACATCTCAGCTTTCACATTTGCTTCAAAACCTAGTGTGACCCAGTGTAAGTGATACATCTGCATGTGACGTACCACAATATAGAGCTTACCCAGCATGGGTTTGTTTATCAAGGATAAATGCTTCTGTTAGACAGTTTTGCACCTCTGCCCTGCCTTTTGCTTTCCTTCACTGTATAAAGAACAGCAATCAACTGATTCAAGACAGGATGTTCTACCTGAATAAGGTCTGAATACTGAAAAAGCAACAATAATAGATGCAGTATAGCTACTTAAAGGTGCCATAAAAAGACAGTTATGTGAAATTGACTTCCTGTATTACACTACAGGGTAAACAATCTCAAACTATTTTATATTGCACAAATAATTTACTCCAAGCAATATGTGTTAACTAAATAAACAGCATATCTTAATTCTTTAACAACAATGGAAAGGCTCAGCTGAAGAGAGGTCAGACTTTGTGCTCTCCCTCCCTACCAGGAGGCTGTTTTGTTGCATGGCTAGTGTTATAGCATCCAGTTTCACACCTCCCAAAGCCTCTACTTCTTCTGTGAGGAAACTGGAAGGTGAGCTGGCTTTTATGCTGTGCACCTTCCACTGCTAATGGAGAATTTTGCCTGTGTATAAAGGTGATGGAAGTGAAAGTAGATAGAGTCCTACCATTAGGCTTGTGCAAAGCTTCAGTCACGAGATTCAGCCTGATTTGGTGGCCGAATCTCCAAATCTGAATAGAATCAGGAGACCCTTTAACCACTCTGAATCAAATTGGAGCCCTCTGAATTGATTTGGAGAGATTCGATGATTTGGACATAGACACAGCATACCTCAAGGTACCAGGTGACATGAGAATGCTGAGATGCTGGGGTGGATAGAGCATCCCAGAGGAGCACTGGGGTGGGGGAGTCCCCAGTGCACTCAGCAGCAGACCTGGAAGTGGACCAGAAGCACTTCTGGTCCACTTCTGGGTCTGCCAGGGAGTGTGCAGGGGACCCCACCCCTGCCACTCGGCTTGGTGACTGGTACCTCCTCAGTCTGAGGGGGAGGGGCACCCAGGGTCCCTCCATGGCTGATCACTAAGCTGGGGGGTCCTCCGCAAACTCAGCGGTGGACTTGTAAGTGGCGCACAAGTATTTCTGGTCCAATTCTGGGTCCACTGTTGCACACATGGCCCCCTCCCCTCCACTTTCCTGTGGGGTGCTCCACCTGCCCCACCATCTCTGCATTCACGAGCTATGTCTGGTACCTCGAGGTATGTAGAAAAACATTTAAAGTTGTGTCTATGGCCGTATCACTGATTTGCTGAATCAGCTTTGACTCTTCAGATTCGGACCGAATCGAATCAGGCCAGTGATCCAAATCAGTGAATCAAACCACTGTCCTTGATTCGGGCCAAATCTGAATCTGAATTGAATATGGCCTGCTTTGCACACCCCTACCTGCCATCCTTTGTGCCCAAGCCAGAGTTGGTTGGAAAATGGCGTTTTCTCCAAAGGAGAAATAAACAAAATTGAAATAATCTATGGGAAATTTCACATTTTTGGTGCAAAAAAAAAAAAAAAAAAAAAGAAAGAAAAAGTCTGAAAAATAAAGCAGCCCAAGTTTGTAGTGCTTCTGAAATGCCCCATAGGAGCTAATGCCCAGGTGCTTCATGCTCCTATTCCACTCTGTAGACCAAACTGCCTAATCAAGAAACATCTCCCATCATATCTCCCTTCTTTGTGAGAGAAGGGAATGGGATTTATGAGATTCAGCCCTCAGAGGAGAATGTGGACACAAAACAAATAAACATGAGGACCACAACAGCTTATCCACATTGAAACACTTTGATTTTTGGCTCCAAATGTTTATGGAAAGCAAATATGCTTCTTGAAAAAGTAAATTAAAACCCAATGTCCACCCAAAAAGAGTTTTGACAGACAAGATCCAACTGGCAGTAGTTGAAAACACTCCCGGGGTAAGTGAAGGGAGGAGGTATTTTAGGATAAGGGATTATGGAGAGTGGTAGAGGAAAGCTCCTCTAATTCAGATTCTGCAGTGGCTTTGTATTTACTGGTGTATTAGTGGTGTAAATTAAGACTGCCCCTTTAAAGTCTTCACTTGCTACACCTGGCTGCATGTACACATGCACTTTACTATGGAATAGACTAATTAGCTGTGGAGTAAAGTATCTTTTTCTACAGGTATCAAGCTATTACACTGCAGTAAACTAATTTATGCCAGCATAAAATAGTATTGTTGGGACAGTATTACTTTATGCCAGGGTAATTTACTGTGATTAAATGCATGTGTAGATGCTGATCATGGGTGTAAATTGCACCCAATCAGCCAGGCCAGCTAGAAGGCAACCTCCTGCCTGCTGCCTAGCCACACAGCTCCACACTCTTCAGCACCATGCCCCAGCCAGCCTCTTCACCACCTGATGCCACCACCCAGAGATGACCCCCTGTACTCTCTGCCAGTCCAGGCCCTGGTTCAAATTGCTGCTGTCCCAGGTACATGTGTAGATGCTGTGCCTGGGAGTAGTTTACTTCAGCTCAAATTGCTTTGAAGTTTATTGCTTCACATTAATTACATATGTAGATGCACTCCCTGACTCTCAGCCCTTTCTCTGTTATAGGGAATCAGACCTATACACATCTCAGAGAAAATAAACTGTAATCAGATTTTATCAACTTGTAGAATTAAAATGAACTGCTTCTGCTTGTTACAGGAATAAACCATTTAATAGAATTAAAAAAAGAGCTGGAAAAATGTGCAAGCGCTAGTAATTACAGTTTGTCAGATTATTCATTTTGCATAATATCCTTACAATATATCCCTATTTAATTAGCAAATTGTTTGTGAACCAATTGTTGTGAAATAAATTATTTGATGTGTGAAAATATATTTTACTCTAATTATTTGCTTAGTAGTTTTAATGAACAAGTTTTGACACACTGGTTGTTTTTGGTATTCATTATTCACCTTTCTTGTTTCTGATTGGATGATTAAACTTTTTTTACAAGGGAATGAAAAACTAATGCGGAACTTCTGGCACTGGTTTTCATACAAAGAAAGAAGGGAAACAGAAAAATATGTGAGATTCACTGACACATGGAAACTATTAAATATTAACAAATGCCAATATTGGGGTCTTATGAAACACTCCAATTGAGCTTAACATCCTTTTTGGAAATGTACTTAGTATTCAAGAAGGTCTATTAATATTATATTATTGTTACAAAAATAATGCTGGGGAAATTAAAATAATCGTTCGTACCCTGTGTGCATTACTGGGGGAATAGGGGCACTGCAGCTGCAGTTACTGATGAGTGTCAAAAGCAGATTTCCAGACAAGATGAATCAACAGCCTTATCTAGAGTGAGAAACAGTGTAAAAATAATAACTATTATTGTGACAAGGTCTGGTGCATGTTAATAAGTCATATTTGGTACGTTAGCAGTGAGTAATGAAAGCCTGTAAGCCACCTTTATAGACGCAGACAAAGGGATGTTGACTGGGTATCGCTTTACAGTCTGGGAGCTCTCTACTGATCAGGACATTTGAAGGGGCATCCTGAAAGAACTTTATGCACCAAGAGCCTGAAGTTTGCCACGCGGGTTCAAAATGTTTACAGATGTACACTGTGGATTTACCCACAAAAAACCACAGGCCCCAAGGTGGGAAGAGTGAAAGGAGGGCTGGGCTGTCTGGCGTGATGATAACAACAGGATAAAGACCTTTGTAAGGGCTGTCTGGGCTGATAAATCAGACACATCCATGAAATCAAGTCACTGAAAAAAGGCGGAAAAACAGGTTTCAGGCAAAAGTGGTGAGGGACCTGAAGGACAAGGCTAGGCAGAAGATCTGTCAAAAATTGTTCTCTGAGGAAAAAAAGGCTCAGAGCATACATTGCTTTCTTTAAAAAAAAAAAAAATCTTTTCTCCTTAGCTTTCTATGACTGAGATGAGAATCCATATTGACTTGCTTAAGTTATGAGAAGGTCAAAGGAAGACTTTGTAGAACGCCACTCAGGAATGTCCCTCTCTCCTGGCAAGTGAAGCTCTGAATGTGTGTTAATAATCAGTAGTGAGAAGACACATAAGGCTTAAACTTTAAATACGAGGAATTTCGCGTCTGCCATTTTGGTAGAGCCTCTGTTCAAGTATATAGAAAAGCAGGTATATGGCGCAGGGTTTTCTCTTGCTGGCTATAACTGGTAAGAAAGAACCCAAGACTGCCCCACCCTTCATGCTTTCAGTACAAAGTCACCAACACACTGTTGGCCAAAAGAGTCCCAACCCACATGAATAGGGCCCATGTCTACCACGAGTAGACCCAACGTGGAAAAACACATGAAGAACGAACATTAGTTTTATCTGTTGACTGACTTTTCTTTTGGGTTGCAGAAATTGTTGTGAAGCAACCATTGCCAGTAGGCATATACTCAGTGTGCACAATTTTACCCAATACGTGCAAACAGCCTTTATGTTTCATCTGCCTTAACTTAACAAATATATTCTTGAAGAATGCAGGGTGGTGCCTTAAAGAATAACTGGTTCAGAGAGGCATAAGCTGCCGTAGGTGACAGCTTACTTTGCCAGATGTTGCAGGCTAACACAGCTAATTACCTCTCTCAAAATATTATTGTGAACAAGCTTACAGGCACATACATCCATAGGAATATAATGAATTGTGAGGAATGACTGGGGGAGGTTTCTGGAAAGTAATGACTGAATTTGCAAGTCTGAGAATTCACACTGTGAACACAGGATTTGACGAGTTATGCTTTCCCAAGTGGGGAGCAGAAAGAGATCATGACCTACCTGGCCAATCAAAACTGACCAGCACTGCTCAAATTTCCAGTGATGATTATGCACCACTGAACTGCTTCTGTACAGCCTACAGTCCAAAAGGCATTTGCAGAAATGAGCAGTTCCAGCCATAATTGCATTAATGTTGTAACATGGGGCTTTAGAGGAAACGGCGAGGGAGAGAACAGAGAAAGGAAGAAAATGCTTCTGGGAAAGCATTAGCATTATACAAGGAGCTACAAAACACATGCACTATTAAAGCACAGTGAGGCTATGTATATCTTATTATGCCACAATTTTCATAGCTGACAGAGGACAAATTTCTTACAGTCCATGTAGGCACTTTCCTTATCTGAACTGCCAGTGAGGACAAATTACAAAGGTAGAAATAATTGAAGATACTGTAAAATTCAGCTATCAAGCTTCATGCTATTATTCTTCAACTTGGCAAAATTAATATCTCTATTTACTGAAAGCCAATAGACCGCTTCCCATAGTATGCTTATACCACCGGAGCCCCTATTATTTAAAATGATACACAGGGTCTCTTGGGGTTTTTGGCACCTCCAGGCTCATTTCTGTGCCATGCTCAGATGCAATCGGTAGCAAGAAAAGTAGATTTTGCATCAGTGTGGATAGCGGGCCACTGCTGGATTCCTCTTACAGAACTTCTGCAGGGGCTGAGAGGCCATGACAGTAAGTGTGATACAGTAATCTACATAATCTACATGGGATATATTGGACTGAGGGATTAGATGGAGAGACGGGAGGAGTGAGTGTCTATTTTCTCCATCTCAGGAATTCCATTACCACCAAGAGAGTGAGCAAGCCAAATTTATCTCTTCTTTTCTTACTGCACTGTATTTTACTTACAGGTATGGTAATTGTTGAATTCAAATCCACAGACAAGATAGGATACAGAGACAGGCAACTGCAGCAGTTTTAAGTGGGCCTGCAAAAATGTTATGCCCTACCACCAAGTGCAGCTGAATCCTGGCTCTTGGGATCACACTGCCATGCACAACGTGCTCTGCCAACCCTAGGATTAAAGGCAGGGTAAAAAAGATCATTTTGAGAATCAGGATCACACTTAGTGAGCAACAAGTTAAACAAAACTAAGAAGCAGGGGAAATATCCAACTCAAATACTCAGCTCAATTATTCAACTCAAAGTCTTGTGTGCAAAGAGGAGCAGAGGCCAATAGCTTATACAATATGTCTCATAAGCCATCTTGAAGAAGCAAAAAAATTGTGAACTATAAGAAATATTAATTAAATGCTAGCAATATATCTTTGAGACACCAATCATTTACTAAGCAGATGGTGTGAGAATGATTTGGGGAGCTGGTACCCAGTTCAAAAGCAGTTCATAATGATTGATAAAGCTAGGGACTGGCAGCATTTATTATGGAGGTGGATATACAGTTTGTCCTGCTGGGTAGAGAGCAGGTGTTGCAATGTAGCTGATATAAAATTACTGGGAAGCAACAAAATGAAAAGAAGCAGAAGTAATTATTGCAAAGAGAATCTAAAGCAGAAAAATAGCTTTGAGATGAAACTGTGGCAATCAAGCAAAAAGAGCAGAAAGGCAAAACCAAAATATTTTGTTTCCAAACAGTCAATTAGAAAACTAATTTAGGATATTTATTAACCATATCTGAAGTCTGCTGGATATGGACCACAAACTCATATCCCTATGATTATTGGTTTAGTCACCCCTGCTTTATGGACTCCATTATTTTAAGTCACACTTTGTCTCTATCAACACATTTGTCAGTAATTAAGCAAGTCTTTCATGATTCTTCTTAACATTTCATATAACCTTGGAAGTGCTGCCAGGCTGAAATATGAGACCCCTTTATTAGTACTGAGTTCAGATGAGATTTTAAGAAACTGAAACTTCCAACGGGCAGCTATTAAATAATCTATAAAGAATCTGACTATATTTGACGTCTTTCCAGGTCAAAATTCTAAAAATTTATTTTTATTTTTCAATATAGGAATACCCTATTAATCTTCCTAAGGGCATATGCTACCAGTTTGGTGCTGACACATGAGCTGCATTTTGAGAAGCCAAATGCAATCCCTCTGAGCCTCTTAGCTCTTTGAAAAATGCTTACTTTCTCATTTAGGAGAATCTCTCATGTAGGAGAATCTCTCAAACGCACACCAAGCCCCCACCAGCACGCTCCACAGGGTACTTGCGCCAAACTAAGCAACTGAAATTTTTGGCCTTTCTGTTTCTTGCGCAGAGGACTGAGATCCACCTAGCACAGAATACAGCACTGAATATGAGCTGCAGAGCAAACACTGGATGCCAAGCAATCCCTTTACCAAAGTTTTTACTATTGTTAGTCACAAAGGCCTGTGTATTTTCTAGTACATTTATTTAGCAGATGTAGAAGTCTTTTCTAGGACACAGATTTGCCATCATGAAAGTATTTTTCCTTGCCAGAATAATGAAGATGGACTCCATCTTAACAGTATTAGTCCCATGCCACCTGCAGGTTATACTGATCCCATAAATCAACAGCACAGTACTTTTTTGTGATGCTGCTACCTATACTGCCTTTTAAAACATTTCTCCCATGAAACACTGATATTTATTCACAGTTAAAAGACCTCTTCCACTTGAGGGCCAAAGATGACGAGCAAAAGAAAAAAATGAGAACTGCCCGTACTATTTGTTTACGAGCTTCGGTACCCAGTTATCAGAGTCTCTGTAGTCTTTCATCTACTAGGAAGGCTACAGAGGGTATAATGATTTATGGTTCCCCGTGTTACTGAATTGAATGTCACTGGTTTCATTCAGTTCATGCACTATCAGCTCCATCAGAATAGGAGCATATACTTCTTAACAGCGTGTCACTAATGGGGGTAGTAGCAATGATCTTTCTTTTGTTGACCAAGGAAGCCAACGTGTCTGCTGTATCCCAATGCTGCGAAGAATCATCATCAGCATCTTTCTTGCTCTTGCTTCTGTCAACTTTAGAGATGTATGGGCATCTACTAACGCGTGCTCAGAAAGGAGGTAAAACTCCTGCTGCACATTTCAGAACATACATTGCTCTACTGTTTTGGACAGTTTCAGCATATTCCCTTAGTTCACATTTGTGCACCCCAGGACAGTTACTGATAAATACTGAATTGCACTCTCATGATACTTGCCTGAGTAATATAAATGCAGATACATATTTAAAGGGAAGACATTATCAATTACCGAGTGGGAGTCTGGTCCTGATTTATAGGAGCAATCTCACAGTATCTTTATAACTAAAAAGAAATTCATTCACAAACAAGTTTAAATAATATGTCAAGGAAAGCAGATATATAGTTACTCATTTTCTTGGTTCATATGGCAGTATGTGGAAGCTATTGCCTGACTGAAGAAAATCAGGACAAGAGACTTATGCCTAGGCCACATGCTACTTGGTTTTATATTACTGTAGCATATTAATTAGATTATGATGGTTTTTCAAACCATTAAGTAAAGAGCTGACTGTGTTGTCATACTGTGCCTTGGATGAAAGATCTAATTGTAAAATTGCATACTATTTATTTTTATTTATATAATTGACTCTCTAGGAACACACTGTATAATTATTTGTCTGACAGAGGTTCATACCCCAGTGGAGATATGAATCCACTATCCTAGCACTGTTGTTAGGTCATTCATGGCAAATGTACTCCCGGCTTCACAAACCTGTGGACTAGCTCTACAGAGGAATGTATCTGACAAATGATAAGGAAGTTTTGTTTCAGTCAGGAATGATCTTGGAAATTTAAATGCATTGCTGCTGCCTTCTAGCTATACTCCTGAGCTCTGCCAGTGGCAGAAATAACTTCTGAATGCCTTTTCCCCCCAGTAGTCTGGAAGTGTCACTCAGAAAATATTGCTTGAAAGTGTTTGAGGTCAGCTAATACTCCGCATGTATAGAACTTGCTTGGAATTTTCTCTCAGCAAAACTGGGGGTGAGGGACAGGGAGAGGGAAGAGTGGCAACGTGACATTGAACATGGAATGGAGGTCCCAGGCTATTAAAATTTTGAAAAACATTACTAAGTGAGAATAAAAGACACAATCTCAAAAACAATGATGCTCCTTGCTTACAGCAGAACAATCAAACTCTTAAGTTATGAAAAACAGGCATGTGTGAATAATGATTTCTTGGCAAGAGAACAGCTCCAAAATTGATTTAAATATGATTCAACCCAAATGAAACAAGTTTCTTTCATTTTTCAGGTTTTCTAGAGCTTTAAACATTCTTACTGTTTTGGAAAGCCAAAAATAAATTTCAAAACAAAAGGTTAATTTTGAATATAAAATTAAAAACAATGCATTTCGTAAACATCAATCTAAAACCTTTCAGAGGTTTCTGCATTTTTCCCCCCCAAACAAAATGATTCAGTATAATGGCTGATCTCAATCTACATTACTTTCAGTTTTAAAAAAAGAAAGAAGTGTTTTGGACAGTTGTTTCCCTCCAGCTCTAGTTGAAATTCAAGGACCCATTTTGGGAAGGCAAAGCTCACCCCAGGGCTAGAGACAGACATTCAAAAAGCCTGAGCCTGAACTGATTCAAACTTTGCAGTTTAGTCTAACCTGGCTAGGATAAATCAGTTTGTAACATTGCAGACATGTAGGGACATGCCTTCAGGCCAGAAGCCAGGGGGTGCTAGAGCAACCCTCCTTGCCCTTGCATAATGCTGAGCCAAGGGGGGCGTGATCAGGATGCTCTGGTTTGGGAGAGGTTCCCTGCCTTTCTGACCAGCCCATCAGGGAGTTTATCACCCCAAACTCAGTGTTTATCACCCCATCAGGAAAACAACAGAGGGACATTACTAGCTCTGTTGATTCTCCCTTTGCCCCCTCTGCCACAATATGGATCATAGCCAGCATGTGGTCTGCTAGCTAATACACAGGCACGTCTCGGCAAGGCAGAGGGGAAGGGGGGAAATTCCTGCTTACCAGGGAGTGCTGAGGGGGAGGTGGGGAGCAGCCTGCAGTCTCTCCCAGAGCTGCAGCCAGGGAGCAGAGGCAGTGGCAATGTGTAGGGTGTGCACGGGGGTGCATGTGCACCCTCTAATCACCCACACTTGCCGCTTAGGCAACGGGCGGGGGTGCAGGTGGGAGCACCAGTGCCCCCCCCGCAAGCACTGGCCAATTGCTGCAGCCACTCCCGGAAGCAGCTGCAGTGATTGGCTGTGGGGGAACACCCCCTGGACAGTGAGATCAGCTGCAGGGGGTCTGCCCCTGGTCGGTGGGACTGGTCGTGGGGGAGGGGGGCACATGCTCCCCCTGACTAAGGTGGCACCACTTGACCATGAGCAGAAGGGAGGGACCAGCCCTGCTGTGCAGCAGAGAGCCTTACCCAGCCCAGAGAGCATGCTGGGATTCAGCAGGAGTCTGATTTAACTTAAACCAGCAAGGGGTCTGGGACAGACATAGCATAAACTGGTTTGACCCAAATCAGTTAAGTCTGATACTACCAGGTTACCTGATTCAACCAGGTTTAGCTCAAACCAGTTTCAGCCATTTTCATACTGGTTTATGTGCACTGAACATCTGTTCTGTTACAGGTTTAAACCAGTTTCTGATCACTTTAACTGGTTTATGTTTAATGTCTGTCCCTAGCATACAATAAAGAATAAAGAAAACATGATACTAGCTCCTAAAGTTTCTACTCTCTCAGAGTGGAATAGAAAGCCTTAACCATTATTAATAAGACTAAATACTTAATATTATTTAGTTTGAAGACTTTTTATATTTTAGCCACCATAGCTTAAAAGAGTTAGCTAGCATAGTCATGTGAGTTAGAAGTGGTGGGAGGGAGAAAATCACACTACGACCAACATAGACATGCTACCAAAAATATTGATGCATTTGTATCAGGATCATTGGTGATGCGTGCACCCCCAGAGATTGGCAGTGCACCCCCTGTGATTGGCTGCCACCACTGCTGCTGGTGGCACCTGCAGGTGGTCACCACCGGGCACCCTCCCTCCATCACCAACACTGCCAGTGGGATCTGTTGGTGGTTGCCGATTGCCAGTCGACGCTTGTCCCCCTGCCAGTGCCAACACTGGCGTGGCTGCCTGTGGGAGCGTCTCGCTTGGCTTGCCCCCGCTGCTGATATCGCTGTAGCTGCCTACAAAAGCTCCCCGCTTGCCACCACCATCCCCCACTGCTCCCACCACCACCACCACCATTGCTGCCACCACCTGCAGGCAGTCGCCATGCCCCCCCAGCCTCTGGAGGCAGGCAACATTCATGATAGCTTTTTTTTTTCCTTCAAGGAACTGGTATAAGTCGTACAATAAAAGTATTCCTTTGCTGGTATAAAACCTGAGTCTCCACCAGAATGGATTGCTATTATTAGTATGCTGCTTTATCAATATTGGCAAACCCTTTCCTGTGTTGCTACACTATGCATAGTTACAGTCTGCTGAGGCTGTGTTATAGCGTAAACATACCAGAGCTAACCTTAAACTAACTAGGATGGTGTTGGTAGCAGCCTTGCTGGAACCAGATGGAGCTGAGTGCTTTTAACTGCCTGATTTTTTAACCAGCTTCTTGGATGGGTATTGTAGCCAAGTAGTGTCTAAAGAACAGAGTACTGGATTGGGTTCTATTCCTGAGCTACCTTGGTGACCTTGGCTAAGTCACTTCCTCCTCCTGTAATACAGTTTCTGTAAAATTGAGAATAATGATGTTTCCCTCCTTTGTGAAAGTGCTTTGAAACCTACTGCTGGGAAGTGCTGAGTAGAGGTTGCATATTATTATTATTAATAACAGTTCCTCCCTGCAATGCATTCCTTCATTACCATCTATAATTCTGTTAGTTTTGTTTTAAAGGAAAATAAGATTAGACACCAGTATTTTCTTCAGATACAATGCACCTAAATTATTTACATGAACTCTCAGCAGAACAGGATTCAAACTTTTTCCTTGTGTTCTGGAACTTAACATGAAAGGATTTTGTCTAGGCAATTAATAACTCCCTATTCTATATTTTATTGATTATTATATTTGCACAAATCGGGATGTAAAACCATGTTCCAATGTAAATGTATTTCTTTCTTAATCTAAATGCATGGTAAAATAAAATGAGCCAAGCTCAGATGTGAAGGATGGTTGAACATCTAACTTTCAGGTAAGATGTTATATCAGCTTAGTTACTCCTTGTATTTATAGACGAATTCTGCAGTTAATGTGTTCTTTCACTTATAAATTTCAATTTAAGTAATAAGTCTGAACCTTAGAGTAAAATACCTTGCTATTTAGCATCTCATATTAAGTTCATGCCAGTTTTCTCTCTGCTTCAGCTCTCTCTTCAGCCCGAACTTAGAGAATACATTCTTTTTGGCTCTCTAGTGACTAAGCTTGGTTTTGGGGATTGTGGACGGGATGACTACTTTGACATATACGGCTTTTAAACTTCTCTTTATTTGCCTTCTTAAATGAATGCATCTTTATGATCTTTGGGATGTTGCTAAATTGCATTTTGGTATGATTACATCTGAAAGCAGAAACTGTTCTAAACCATTACTCATTTTGCCAGGTTACCTGAAATTTAATATAAAAGATGGCAAAATGTAATTCCTGTGAAACTGGCCTTCCTGTTAAGCTAGTAGGTAATGTCACCAGTAAGATGAAACCTCGGGAAAAATGTTACTGAAAGTAATATAAAACTCCAAGACTCTGGCTGTTGTACCAACATGTATGTGCTTAACTTAAAGCACAAGGGTAATCACACTGAAGTCGGTGAGTGGACTTGGATATACAAGTAAACCATATATAAAAATGCTTTCCGAAGCATAGCAAAATTCCACGTATTTAAACTTTAAATGCTATTATGTCATTACCAGGTGTTTTTGTAGCTTCCTCAAATATTCAATCTCTAGTAAGAACTTCAAATTAAAATGGACCATTTAATGCTATTTGTATCCTCCCTGCCCAACATGTGTACCAGACACTAACATTTTGTCTTGTTTGCTGCACCTGTGATCAAGAACCAGCGGTACATATGCATACATTTTTACCACAATGTATTTATGAGTCTGGGAGAATTTACAGACTGGGGAAAAAATGACGTTTTAATTGCAAAAGATGATTTAGCATGCATCTCTGCATAGCTAGGAGAAAATTCACTCAGACAGATAAAAGACTTTCATACTTTTAATCATACTATGCCTCACTTTACTCCATAAATAGTTACGCTGACTTAACTGGGACTATTTGTGGAAAAAGAGCTTGCTCATTGGAAAACACAGTCCCATTAGAGTCCATGGTAAGAAAGAATCCCTAAGGCTTTAACCCAAAGCAAGGAAGCAATCTGGCCCAGGGGGAATATCTTTCTTCTCTGAAAATAAAATAAAATGTAAATTATTTAGGCCAGAGCTAAGCGGCCTTTTCCAGCTCTAGGGCAGAATCACCCATCCTTGGTCAGAGACGGGAGGCCAGGTGGATGTTAGGATCCTGCTGCTGCTTGCCTCTATGACATGGGGGAGATGCTGCGTGTGTTCAGATGAGCATGCACATGCACAGGTGCATTTCCCACAGGACAAATGCTTTTTGTCCCAGGGCACACCCCTGCACATGTGCTCTGGCATGTGGCAAATTGACTTGGGTTGGGTACGGTAGAGTGGGGCCAGCACCTGTGTTGGTGCTAGCAGCCTTACTTACGGTCTTGGGGTAGCAGCACAGCTGCTCAGAGCCTGGCTCTGGCCAGCCAGGCTCCATTTCTGCCAGTGCATCTCTTCTTTTAGCTGCATTTTTTTTCAACTCTGGGAACTTTCCATGTGAAATGTTGGCATCACACTGCAAATTAGCACAGCAAATATGTGAGCCACAAACCACACATATACACTTGTCTGGATGTGCCCCCTGTGTCTAGGGAATGGATCCAATGGGTCTATAGGCCACATCCAGCCATAGGTTGCCAACCCCAGATTTAGGTAGTTATTCAGTATCAAAGTGGGTTTGTTTTTTATTCAGCTACCAGTCTTAGTAGAAGACCTTGGAGTATAATCCATTTTTTTCCCCTTTTTTTAGAAAAAAGCAAAACCAAATTCACTTAATCTAGATTCAGAACCTTTTAAAGTCCCTTTTCCTTGAGCATCAGAGCAAATGAAGCTACTAGCACCAGTAGACATTAGTAGAAAGCTTATTTCACAGTTGCCTTTGGTGCACTTGTGGAAACTGAATGTTAAATACGGGCTTACGAGCATCTGGAATGCAAACGACCTTTCACTCCTCCAACCAAGAAAAAGATATAATGCTAAGTGACACATCTGACTGAGCACAACTAAACATTAGTGCTTGAATTTGAATATTCAGGATCCATCCATAGATTTTAAAAAATGGGAAAAAAACATAACAAGCTATTGGTCAAACAAATTTGAAAAATACATTTCAGGAAACTAATCAACTCACAGATGCTCCAAATGGAGGACAACTAAAACCACTGAATTAGTGATACGTTATGAATTATTTTTTCAGCTCTGGTCAGTAGTCTGCTACCAGATCAGAGACCCTTGCTATTCCTGTGGCTGTACCCAAGTTATTTTCATCTGTTGTTGTTCCAGTGCTATTGATGTTCTTACCACAAGAACATTTCTGACATAACAAGCTGCTACATCAACTGCTGGAAAATGTCTGCCTGAGAAAAACAGCTCCATGACCAAAACAAATGGCTTACACTTCCCTCATCTGCTCTGTCAAGGGAAACAAAACCAAAATCTGGCCCAACATTAAACCAACAGAAGCAAATACAGAAATGATATAGGACTGGTCCCCCTTTTTTCACCTTCTTATTTCTTTCTATGTCCCTGTGCTGTGAAAAGCACTTCTGTTGTGTTGCAGAATTCAGAAACGTTGGAAAAGATGCACAGAAATAGTGCAATCCATGCTCCATGCTGAAGGGGAAGGAAAAAAAGAAATCAGTGCAATAGTTGTTTTTATTAATTACCTAATCATGCTTTGCATCTCCCAGTGGCCAGACAAGGCTCCATGCTGGCTGCCAAGAGGAGCTTGTTGCAATTCCTGGGGGCAGAATATGACTACTGGCTCATGTGATCTAGTAAAGACAATGCTTGCATGCCACTCCGATATCCTATCGTAAAAGCCATCCCAATCAGTGATGTGGTAATTTTCAGAAATCAGAGTATTGTTTCCCGTTTCTTACTACATTTTAACTCCACAGACCCTGTAGTAGTTTCTACAAACTTTGCCCTTCGCCAAAAACCGTGGATAATCAACAGTCAAACCTATGCCACAAGCAGTTGCTTGGGGAAAACAAAATATCCATGGAAACCATTTTTAAATTCCACTCTACCTGCTTATGGAAATGTTCTTGGGAACAAAAGGAAGCACAATTTTATTCCCAGAACAGCGCACACCTTCTTGACCTTTCTTATGGTAATTGGGTCCACATCGCACAGTTATGGGGTTGCACCTTGACTCTTGAGCGGGCCTGCCGTGTTTGTGACTGAGTCAATATAATCATACCCCAAATTGGCCAAGATCATTTAGCATTCAGCTAGCAACACTGTATGGCATCCTGACTATTTAAAAATAAAATAAAATTAGCATGTTAATGCATTTTGGAGGGCAATGAAGAATGTAGGTAAGGTCAACCAGTGAAGAGAAGCTTCAGAAAAAAACTTAGGTCAGGAAGCTTGATACAGGGGAACACAAAAGGTCATATCCTCAGTTGATGCAAATTGGCACAGTACCCGAGTCTTCAGTGCAACTCTCCAGGTGAAACCAGGTGAGGAATTGGCTCCTTGTATGTTGAGCAGGAAAGAATTAGATAAAATGTTCACATTTAGTAACTTAAAAAAACCCGAAAGCCTTTGTTAGTTATCTATACACCCTTTACAGAAAAAATAATGCTGTATTTGCTGCTACAATGTCTAGTAATACAAGAAAAAATTAATATGCAGCATTAAAAGAACAATCATGTACGGGACGAAATAACGTAATAGGTTTTGGTTTTGCTGCCAGAATTTTCCTGGAACTTTCATGCAAAACCTAAGGATGAGATAATGACCCTAAATGGAAATACTTGCCCTAGGTGGAGGAAACTCTGTAAGAGCCTCTTTCTGTAGATCTGTCTGCTTTCTAGCTGGAGGGAAGATACAGGTGGCTAAGGTTTGTGCCCCAAACCAAAGAACATGGTTTAGCTTTGAAACCTAGTAGCTTCCTTGAGATTCAAACCTAGTAGCTCCCCTGGGCAAGGAAGCCATCATAGCAGTTTCCTGAACTTCCACTGCCATGTTGGTCTTTTGAACAGTGGCATAAATTGCAGCTCCTTTGGGAATCCGTGGAATGCTGGTTTTAAATATCGACTTCCATCTTTCGATGCATTTCTGGGGCAGCATCCAACAGCTACCTGAAAGGGTCATGGGGTTGTGGCCCCAGATAGGTTGTGGCCCTGTTGGTCTAAGGACGTAGGCAGACAAGGTTCTTTGGGTAAATCTGAAAGGGTGATGTGCATCTTCCTTTGCAGCCCTTCTCCCCAGCACTGCCAAACAGACAAGGGCTGTAAAAAGAATATGAGGCAAGAGAGGAACTTACAAGCTAGGTAGAATTAAAGCTATATATGCATTTCGAAGCAGAAATTTCTAATTGTCTGAGTGCTTCATTTGTGATGTTAAATGCATATTTTAATGCAATTGTCTGTCTCTCCTTCTATAATCTCCGATTCCCAGTTCCGTGTTTTAACCGCTAGACTGAGTTACAATGGAAAAAAGGACTGAAGAGCCATTATAAATATTTCAAGACTCCACTTAATGTTCAGTCAGGATGGGTGAATTCTGTCCTTTTTAAGTATTTACTAAATCTGCCACTACACTGTGGTCAGCTATATTGTCTTGAAGCTTATAAATATTTGTAAGAAGCAGCCAAATAAACCAAACCCTTCCCCCTATCCTTGTAAAATATGGCAAGACAGACCTAGGTTTTAACGATTCCTTGAGCAAGGTTACAAATAGTCTGTGACTGGACTCATGTATACAGAGTTCTTTTTGAAACTGTGCTGACATGAAGTGAATGTAAACTAGAAATAACCAATTTTAAGACCTCCACTGAGATTTATTCTTTGACAATTGACAGAAAGACTCAGAAATTAGCATTTTGGTAAAACCTTTATTTGTTTAAGATGCCTCTTAGCCAAAGAGACTGTCTGTACAAAAGGATTAACCTATTGACAATGACTTTCTAAATCCAAACTCATTGAATAACAAGTACTGAATGTGTTTACCTTCCTAATGCACCCACAATTCACAATGAAGCAGGCTTTCTTGAAAAGGTCAAAATGCATGAAGAGCTGAATTTCAATAGGAAAACATACAAAAATTTAGAGCCGAATAGAGCAGAATTTATTTAATACAAACAGCAGTGGGATTAAATGAATTTTACCCATCTAAACTGATAAAGGCTTTAGGAAGGAATTTTTTAAAAATCCAAGAAAGATTTTTAAGACCCTTTGGGTTTACCTGTCCTATAGCTAATTGATCATGCCTTGAAAGAAAAATGCCGAACTCTATCTCAAGTAATCTAGTAAATCTGAGACTGTTCCTCTTTGCCAACTTTAAAGAGATCACTGGTTGGAAGAACCAAAATATTATTTACGTAAGAGCATGTTTTCATTTATATTTTGATATTCACTACAGCAGAATGTTACTTTGGGGCAGACAGGTTTAAAAAGGCATAATGAACCATTAGAAGTGATTTAAGCTCTCTTTTGAGGAAGAGTTTCCCTGTGCGATACAGATACACTTGAAGGGCCATTTTGCTGGGCTGATTTATGGGGTATACATAAAGCTGTTTTTACGTATTTTACATGGTAAATTCATTCAAGTTGATTATCCATCATAATGCACAGTGAATGGGTATTTATCAGGATAGATGACTTGTCACACAGTGACACATTCTTTCAGGTGAGATAGCAAAATACAAATGAGGCAGCTTTAAACTGGGCACCTGACAGTGAGCAGGAGGCACTTTAATCAGGGCAGGGTAGGCATGATAGAGAAAGTGTGTGTAGAATAGGGAAACTAAAAGCAATAATTTCAACGGGCAAAACTGTGCTTTAAGATTTAGATTCCCCACCACTATTATGGACTCTGAATCTTCCCTTGCACACCCTGGGTAAAATATTCAAAAGCCATGGGTAAAATATTCAAATATTCTGAGTTATTTAAGAGCCACACTCCATTTTCAAACATGAGTAAGACACCAGAGTTCCAATGAATCGAGTAAGACTTTGGCTCATTTCTAAAAACATAATAGGATGCATGCCTACAGGAGTCATTGTAGAGCTGTTTCATTAGGTCCACAATAAGGTCTCTGTGTCTACATGTATGGCCCTATTAGGCCACAGTAAGCTAATAACTCTTCCATATGGTACTATTTGTATGTAAAAGTACTATCCTACAGGGGATTATATTTACCATGCAGCAATGCACATGTAGACACTGACGGGACTGGAGGGGGCTGCTTGTTGGCTACCTCCACACTGAAACACCTTTGCCAGCAAGTTTCTCTGCAGTATGTTGAGCTGGGCTGGAGCAGCCCCAGGCTGGGAGGATGACTCCCTGGGCCCCCTCCCAGACAGGGCTGCTCAGACCCAGCTCAACATGCTGCGGTCCCAGGCACATGTTCAAACAACATGCCTTGGAGCAATAAACTCCAGGGCAATATGTACTATACCTTATTGCTTTGAATTAATTGCACGTGTAGATATGCCCAAGATGTAGGCTCTTAAGTCACTCTGAGGTTCTGAAATACTTTGTGCCCAAACACAAGACTGTCCCTGTAAGATTCTCTGGGCAATCTGGTGGTTGCGCCAGAGGAGAAAGCAGACCTCTTTAACCAATTCTTCACCTCCATTTTCTTGTGCAGGGACTGGGACTTCCCCACCGTGATGCAAGACGGACTTGAGGGGAATGCCTCCAGACCTGAGGTTGGGGAAGACTGGGTTAGAGAACTTCTGGAGGGGCTGGACGTGTTCAAATCAGCGAGTCCAGATGCTCTCCACCCCAGGGTGTTGAGGGAGCTAGCAGGGGTTATTGCAGGGCCCTTGGCATGGCTTTACAAACGCTCATGGTGCTCGGGCCAGATGCCAGATGATTGGAAGGTAGCCAATGTGGTCTCCATCTTTAAAAAAGGGAGGAGGGAGGACCCAGGCAACCATAGGCCTGTCAGTCTTACTTCAATCCTAGGGAAACTCTTTGACAAGATCATCAGGGAGCCCATTTGCGATGGACCGGCTTCAGGGATGATGCTCAAGGGCAACCAGCATAGTTTCATTAGGGGCAGGTCATGTCAGACCAACCTGATTGCCTTTTATGATCAGGTCACAAAAGCATTGGATGCA
>NW_017728924.1:612347-618255 GCF_001723895.1 Crocodylus porosus | reverse complement strand
TCCTACCCTGGGGGTCTTTAAGAAGAGGCTTGATGCCTACCTGGCTGGAGTCATTTGAGCCCAGTTTTTCTCCTGCCCAGGTGGGGGGTCGGACTTGACGATCTACAAGGTCTCTTCACACCCTACTTCTATGATATGATATTTGCATTTTCAGAGGCCTGCATTTTGCATACTGGCTTCCATTCCACTCAGGAGAGCACACAAAGCAACAAAATATTCTCCCTGTGCCTGAAGAGGGGTGTTTTTACCTGAAAGCTTGCAAAGAAGAATTTTTCCAACTCTTTTGTTGGTCTAATAAAAGATATCACATTTACCCAAAGAACCTTGTCTGCCTAAACTCCAGAGAAGAATAAGAAGTCAGATACATGCTTGCTCTTAGTATGTCTTAATGGCTACTCCAAAGTGACTCCATGCTCTGCCTATGATTTTTTGAGTGTCCTTCTGAGATGCATAACTCTGCCCAGGAGGCTCCAGAAGCTTACATCACAGGTGTGAAAAAAATTAGGTATTACAGCACCTAGCTTGCAAGTGGATAAGTCTTGTTTCTCATCTGGTCATGGGCATTATTACAAATCTTATTACCATCTATTACCAAAATGCAAGAAATATTTGTTTGACCATATCTTGACAAACACAAACAAACAGCAACATTTCCACACATAAACTAGCAAAATAAGACACTTTATTGCACCCAGTATTTTATATGGGGAGAAGATGAGTGAGCAAAAGCATGTGATAGATGTTAGTCATATTTGTTAGGACATTACTGGAAAGTGCTTGGACACTACATGATAAAGGTCAGTATTAGAATCTACACAGAAGAGAATAGTGACTCAATATTTAAACACACATTAACATTGCCCAATCATACGGGGTTACCAGTGCAGATACAACTGACTATACACTATTTTATTCTGTGTGTATGAAAAGTATGGTTTTGTAGATGGATAATTATTAATAAAGAGACAGATTGTTCTACTGAAAATATAATTTGGGAGAGATAAGTTTGAAATGAAGCTAATATATAACTACACATATATTTTATTATAGGTTTGCTTTTCAGAATATTCAAAAAATCCATGAAAAGCAACAAAACAAAACCCCCCAAAATGCTTCCACATAAATTGAAAAAAAGAAGAAGCTAGAATGACACTGTTATATTGCAACCCCATGATATGCTCTGGTTTGTCAATACACAAAGCTGGATCTTTGTATGCAAAATGCTTCTGTGCAGAACAGGCACTGAAATGTAAACTGCGCAGGTAATCGGAGACTGAAGCTGCCTGACTCTCAGGAATCTGATTTGAGAGACAAAAGCTAAAGATTTAGAAGATGACTATCACAGTATTAATATACATCAGTGGCAGTAAATTATTCAGAATATTTCAACCAAAAGGATGACTTTCAAGACGCACCAGCTGAGATGAAGAAAGAAATTGAATATATGATAATGACAACAGAATGAACAGATGTAAAAACCATTTTTAGTTGGGAAGTTCAAGCAAATGGCAGTGTAATAAATCCATGTAATAAATGTTTGAGAGTATGGCATTAATGCCATTCTATTATTTGAGTGGAATTCCTTATCAAATCAAAGACATGACCAAACTTAAAAAAATCAGGTAGGAAAACTAGGAAATGGATATAACGTGTCCTGATATGTTGCTATGCGTGGGGTGTCTCAGACAGTCAGTAGCCCCCTGCCCTGGACTGTTTCTCTCTATTTGGCCCTTGGCATACTCTCCCACCCCACCTGCCACACCTTGATGTTATCCATGCTGATTTGAGAGACTGCCTTCAAACAGCCAGGCTGCCAGTCTAGAAACTTTTTTCCTGATGAAGAGATCTCTATTTCTCTTCTACTGGGCTCTTGGGCCCTCCTCACTGTCTCTCTGGACCTTGCTGTAGCTTACACACAGTTTCTTGCTGTAGCCTACACATGGCTCCTGAGTCTTGCCAGAGCCTATACAGGGTTCACCTGCAGTGCTTTAACCCAGCACCCTCCATGGTCTTCTTTCACCCCTTCAGCCACTCCCTTGCTTTGTGGTTCAACTAGAAGCAAACATGAAAACAGAGCAACACAACAGAGACTTATTCTTCTAATGAGCACCTTCTGTTGCCATAGTCTGGGCTGGCCAGTCCCAGTCCCCCACCCAGTTTTCTAGCCCAGGAGCTCTGTTTAAATACCCTGCCAGGCTCTGACCCTCTTGCCTACCATTCCACCCCTGCCTAATGGGACAGAGGGGGTCCTTCTTCACAAATCAGCAGACTTACGGCCCTGCTCCCTCCATAAGAGGCCCTATCTCCCCAGCTGTTGCAGTCACTACCTTACTGCCTTGTCATAGCTCTGCCCATTGCTGCCTATTCAGCACATTTACTGCATAGCTGCTAATTAGCTCTGCAGCAAATGTGTGGCCCCCACTGGTTCACAATTAACTAGTAAACTCTACTACAGGTTTAAATACAAGTACTGTCTTGCGGTGGAGGTTTTTAAATGTGCAGTAGTGCACATGTAGATGCTGACAGGGCTGGCTGGGGCACCCGGGTGCTTCAGTGCGGGGGCTGCTTGCTGGCTAGCCCCACCCTGGAGCACCCTTATGCCCCAGCTGGCTGCTTTGCAGCTTGTTGAGCTGGGTTGGAGCAGCCCCAGATTGGCAGGCTGACCTTCCCAGGCTCCATGTAAACCTGTTGCCCGGGAGCAATAAAAAACGGGCACCATATGCACTGGCGTTTATTGCTTCTAATTAATTGCATGTGTAAACGTGCCCATTGTCAGGCAGTTTGCTACCAGATAGTCATTTGCACCCCTGGAGCCCCTATCTTCCCCTGGCTGCTTACCACCCTGCATCTGGCCCTGATCCAGCTGCCTGCATCCGGTTACAGCACTATAAAGCTGCCTAGTCCCACTCTCAGAAACAGGGGTTGAGGCCCCTATTATAAATATCACTCTTTTTTTTTCTTTCCCTGTCAAAGATTTAAAATGTGGTAACTTTTATTGACAAATCAATTAGAACTCTCCCTTGTGGGATCATGTTGCTGAGTAATGTGACTGCCAACAAAGGCACAGCTCTCAGCATCAGCTGGCTGTTACAAAAATTCCACCAAAAATGGGATCATTGTACTTGTGTGTCCGCCCATCGCTGCCCATTAGGCATGTTTACAGTGTCACTGGAGACAACACAAGTAAGTTCAATCCTTCATTCACAGATGTTTCAAAGAGGGCAATCAGTTTATATAAAAATAAGCTTTACTCAACTATATACCAGGAATTTGCATAATCGTAATTAAATTATGCAATGTAGACAATTAGAAGACTTGAAGATGAGTCGGAAGGAAGTAGAAGGGCAAAAACATGTTTAACTTCCCATACATTAAAGTGAAAATATGTCCTTGCCTGGTCATTAATGTTTTTGCTGCTAGACATCCACACCAGTTTATATTGCTTTTAACTGAGAATATAGCTGGGACCCACATCCTAATCAACACTGCTAGTTGTTCCAAAAAGAAAAGACATCACTTCTACTTTATTTGTAGTGTCTCCAAAGAAAACCCTCATAAATGAGCACATTTTAAAGATAGGAAAGATATTAGATGATCTAGTCTGACTTCTTGCAGAATATATGTTTACCTAGTTAGGCTTCTATTAAACATCATCACTTGTGTTTGGCTGCAGCAGGCCTTCCATGTAGGGATCTACTTAATTTGCAACTATCATGAGATGGAGATACTATCACTGCCTTTGGTAATCTGTTATTATGTCATATTTTTAATATGAATCTCTGACTTAAATTTCTAGCTTTTAGTTCTGATTATGCCCTTCTCTAAAACACGAAAGGGACATTTCAGACCTCATGTTTCTTCCACCTGAAGGTACATATATACCATAATCAAAGCACTTTTTAATCTTTTTGATAAGAAAAATAGACTGACCTTTTTCAGTTCCCTTGTTGTAAGGCATTGTTGAATATTTCGTGTTTTGGGTATATGAGTTTGTGGAAGTTTCTTCATAATACAAATGAATCTCCTATTGCTTCCCACCTTTGTGAGGAAGGGGAGAAAGACAAAGGGCAGTCCTAGCCCAACTATCGTGTAGTGAAGGCTACAGAGGTGTTCTGCAGTGACACAAGGGGAACATCTAGGTAGAGAACCCCTCCAGGCGTATGTCTGTCTTGCCCAAATAATTCCCCAGCAAGTATATCTGACTTCTGTGATCTGACTTTCCCACTGAATTAGACCTAAAGAGCAAACCACTACATTCCAGCGATTCTGAAGCTAGTGTACCAGTCCTGGTGGCTGTAGCCAGCTGGTGAAGTTTAAAGCAGACCCTGGACTATCAGGCTGGATCCAGGAGCCACAGGCATGTGCTTGGCAGCTACCTCCTCTCTCTCTAGGTGACATAGGGTAAGACCAGAAGCCAACAGCCATACACTCATTCAGGAGCTAAGGAACGTCCATCCCCCAGACTGCCACAGAAGATTAGCCCTTGAAGGGACTAGGAAAGGAACGATCTTTATGCCATATCCAGGCAGCAGAATCCTTGACTAAAAATTACACTCAGTATTACAGTTTGAGTTCTGCCTTCATGCTGTCTTGAAGGCTGAGATCGTGCATTGGCCTTTGTAGTACCAGATCTCACCAATGGTTAATAATGAAAATGATTACTAAATAATGAACTTGTCATGACTGCTGGAAAAATTGTTTCAAGTACATTTAGAATACCTCTAGCTTAATACTGCTAAAAAATTGCAAATAGTGCGTGTGTACATGTGGTGATCCTTTCTACATGGGTTTTGTTGCATGCCAAAAGCGATATTTGAATTTAGAACCACTGTTTTTGTTGCCATAAAGGAAAAGCAAAATCAAGTCTTGTTTTTTCTTCATTTAAAATGAGGAAAATGACTTAGAAACTGTCTGGTTTACTTGTCAATTTATAAGCATTTCTCATCTCTTGAGGGGCACAGAATAATAAACTGAAAACAGTGAAGAAAGCTATTCTATTTTTTAAGATATTCCATTTCTTTATGTATTTAAAAGCTTCAAACTCTTTTACTCTTGCTACATGACCTCTTCTTACTGTTTCTTCCTTAACAAAATCTTCCCCCAGTCTTCCAAGTTTTTTGTGATAAATCAAAAAATAAGATGAAGCGAGTCAGTCATATTTTCTGACCCATTGAGAGCTGTAACAGCAAATATAAGAAAGCCGTTACAATGTTGCATTTAGAGCAGGTCAAAATGGTGACACAGTTGAATGTGTTTATTTTTGCTTTGCTTTCCTGACACGGTTCAATGTATTTTTTCTTTTTCCTTTTGCTTTTCTATTATGGCGGATCAGTTAAAACAATGTTGAAGTGAGAGTGTCAGTGTTGAAGGTCATATACTTGCAGACACTAAAAGTCATCTTACAATCCACTGTTCACCAAAGGATGACTAAAGTGTGCATGTGTGATCCTACATAGACTCCTTATCTCATGATCACCTTAGATCAAATAAAATAAAGTCTAGTGTTTTCAGCCACAGTATCTTACCATATTGTTTTGATATGCTTCTAACATTCATGCTAAAATACCGCCTTATTAATAGGGTGGTGTGAAATGGCACCATTCCAGTTTTGACTTGAGTTTTGAGGTTTTGACGGAACAGTGTTTTGTTTCGAATTTCATTTCGATTCGAAACCGCTGTTCCATTTCTTTTCATTGAAACAGTGACACTGTTTCAAGGTTGTTTTGATGTTTTGCCTATACACTATAATAGGAAAGCTCGAAACAGCCTCTCTCATCTGGCAGGCAGATTGGGGCCCTCAACCCCAGGAGGGCTGCAGGGGTTGTGCCAGTCCTCTCGGAGCTGCAGGCCCCCTATCTGCCTGCCAGATGAGGGAGGGGAGCCGGGTGCTGCTGCCTGGGACCAGGGA
>NW_017728924.1:607394-611512 GCF_001723895.1 Crocodylus porosus | reverse complement strand
GTGACAAACCATTTTAGGCATCTAATCACATGGTCACACCTCAGAAAACATAACATTTGAATCTCCCTTTGACTTTAGGTGGTACTATAGGTCTTGGGCATATTTGATAAGGCTGTAAAACCAAACAAGTTGTCCCTACCCCTAAGACCTGCAGGTGTTTCTTTTCTTCCCTATTTTTGGCCATTTGAGACCTAACCTGTCTTTTTTTATTAACTTTTTTATGGCTGAGCATACTGTCAGTGCTAACTAAACAGAAAAAGTAACATTATAGACAAAAATGAGCTCTTACTGTAATCTGCCAGACAAAATTAGAGCAACTAAATGTGAGAAGTGTGAATAAAGGAATTGGGAGTAATGACAGTTTGTACAGCAGGATTTAGAAATAGTGGGTCACTCATTTGAAATCTGGTTTCATGCTGAAGTTGTAGCTGTATGCTAGCTTGATTGGATATTGTTATTATCTCCAATTCTGAGTTAACATATGGAAGGAAGCTCAACAGCATACAAATCGGCTAGTAACAGGAAAAAATCTGTAGTAAGTTGATCTTATTTCCCAAGGATGCTAAGGGAATATTTTGCTACAGATGAGGTACACCTTTATTCATTCCATTGAAAATTAGTTATAGTGTTTTACATTCATGATACATCTTGTACCTCTTCAAGTACAAAGGATGGGTTAGAACTAAAGTGTAAATCATATGCTTGTTTTTGGATAGCTTTATCTAATCCTTTATACATATATTAGTCCCATTGTAAAACAGAGATGCAATTTTCCTTTCACAACTCTAACTAAATCTTAACATTATGCAAATATGCATCTGCTCTTTAAAACAAAGCTAAAGAAACAATCCACATTTACTACAGAACAACAAAGGATTCAAGGGTACTGGAACGTAATTTTGCTTTTACTTTATTTGCTTCAGCAGCATCAAGGTCTAACAGTGATGGATTTTACTACCTTCCTACTAACAATTAAAATGCTCCTTCAGAGTGTATGAACCATAATATGAATCAATGTACAGTAAATCGCCACTCTTTATGGCAATGTGCATTGAGGTAGTTACTTCAAAAGAACAAGCCTCCCAGGCAATATAATTATGTATATTTTAAATATAAGAAACACAAACATACAAGCAAAATAAGGGCGGGGAAAAAAAGACTTGACTCAAACCCAGCTGTTATGTGTACGCTGAAAGAGGTTATCTTATAAAGATATGCATAGCACAGCGTGTTTCCTTGTGCTCTCATCTGGCTTCTTTCTCCTATTATATTTGTTTTCCAGATGAATAAGGCTTTTCAATTTTTGTTTTGGTCCCTATTAAGGGTGTGTTACATTTGCTGCAAAAAAGTCCTTTGCTCTAGCGATGCCAAAAGCGGTGTGTTGTGGGTGGGAGGGGGAAGGAAAACAACAGACCAAAAGAAAATGTGCAAATATCATTAACGTGGACTTTCTACTGTTTCAACAGAATTCCAGTGATTAAATACACCTTACAGGACATACCCAAACCAAAGGAAATGGAAGCCCTGTGACAGAAAAGTTTGAAATACTTCCCTGGCTGTAATAGTTTTTATGGGGAAAAAAAATTGAGGAGAGTTCTCTAATGGAAATCGAGAAACATTTTCCCACAGCCCTCAGAGAGGATATGCTTACAAATAAATAATAACTGAAACACGATACGCTGCACTTACGTAGCAGTTTTCATCTGAGGACTTTGAACTGTGTTACAGACATAAATTAAGTGAACCGCTCAACAAGTTACTGATGCATACTATACTTATTTTAGTTACGAATAAGACAAGGTCAAACTTATCCAAGGTCAAACAGAGAGTGAATTTGATTTAGCTGGAAAAGGAACCCAGGATCCCTCAATTCTCATCTCCTGCTAAGCAAAAATCATGCCAGTGTGTTTGTACCACACGGAAAATTGAAGGCTGGAGCATTCATTCAGATACTCTGAAGACAGAGTAGCTGATAGTATCAAGCTCTCCAGAGAGAAGATGTAAAAATTAGCAAAATGAAAAATTATTAAAAATCTTTAAATGCTTCTTTTCTTTAAAGAGACCCTTTCCTTTGTATTGTTTAATGATCTGTAAAGACCTCAAGATCCATTGGATGCACCATATTAAAAAATACCGGGAGGCCATCAGGAAAACACGAGGGCTTACAGAATCGAGACAGAAGTAAACACTATCTCTCGTTGTCTCATGGCACGTTCAAACGATAAAGGCTTATTTTTTAATATTTTTTTTAAGAATTGGTTTCCTGCTAAACTTGTGCAGGGAGGGAAAAGTGGATAAAAAACCCAATTAGAATAAGCGTGTAATTCTCGACATGATCGCTCTATACATGATTCAGCACTTTGGCCTATTATTTATTTTACTTTTCCCTGAACAGATTGCAGGTCATGCCAGCTTTCTACACACAGGAACATTTCATGATGGATGAAGAAATAATTCTTATCTTCCAAGATTCTCAGTAGTGGCTGCGCAGAAGAGAGGTGGCTTTCAATGAGACTTTAATCTAATATGCAAGGGGTTGATTCACAGAATATTAGATTTTCTTTATTGTATCCAGCAAAACTATGTGTTTATTTTGTAGACAGGTCAAAATTGTTTGAATTCCCTCAAGAGGCTTTAGATTTTGGGATGGTGTGTCCATGAATACAAATGAAGCTAAAATTTTAAATAAGCATTTTTCTCTTTACATCTCACTTAGTGTGGATGGGTTCTAAAAGAAGCCACATATAAGGAACTTTGGAAAGGCCTAAATTGTTTTATATAGAGGATATTAGTAATGTAGTACAGTTTTCATAGGCTGCTCATTTTTGCTGAGAGCCCAGCAAAATGTCTTGCTTCAGTGAAAAAGCAACACCCAAGCACAAATCATTCAATATTCTTTACTGTTAAGTACCCAACTTCAAAAGACCATTTCATATGTGTGTATATATATCTATATCTATATAAATATACAGTTCTGGCATAGCACCAAGCTCCAGAGGTCTATATTTTATTTTATCTTTAAGTTTTCCTATGTCTGCTTCCAGCATTATCTTACACATTTAGACACTTTTAATTTTATCCCTTCTCAATAGTCTTTACTAGGAAAGCAGTTGCTTTTCTATAGTTTTAGCTTAACACTCTTCATTATTATTACATTCCTTATGCTTCTTGTTATCATTTTGCTGGAAAATGTCCAATGAGTGCTAATGAGATATTAGGTGAGAGGGTGGTAAAGTTGGTGAACTACGCATTATAATGCGCTGTATGATGGAGCCTGGTTTGTGGTCTTTTTTATGTTTAAGATAGCTGAGATCAGTATGACCTAGCAACCTTTTGTCAAGTGGAAAAAGTATCATGTGCTTCTCAGAGTGCGTTGCACACGTCAGCACCTTGCATCTCTCTCAACCTCACCCTTATCTTTTATATAAGAAAAGTGTTGCGACAGCTTGGTTGTTTTGGGTGCCCTGTGGGTTGAACTGACAACAGGCAGAGGTCATGAGACAGTTGCTGTAGGTCAGATGTGTGTGCAAGTGATGGCCTACAGGCCACATGTAGCTGTAGGAGCTTAAGTTATGGCCCTTGGGGATCCTGCCCAGCTCCCACTCCCTGGACTGCCACCTCACTGAAGGTAACCTGAGAAACAGGCATGAAAAACTGTAACCTTTTACACAGCCAGATGGCACATAGTACAATATTTCCTACTACTATACATATATCAAGTCATCAATCAGTGCTCTTTGCCAGTAGTTTCCTAATTGCTTCTGATGGAAAAGCTTCTAAACGTGGATATTAAGGGAAAGGTGTATGTTTTTTTAGGGATTAGAGGGAAGTGAACTGCTGTATTTTTAAAATCAGGGCTGTTATTATCTTTATAAAAATCTGCTAGAGGTGTAATGATTGGGGGGGAGAAGGGGAGGTCTCTGATCTTTCACATATAAAGTGACAGCCTAACCTGGTTAAAGCAAGATGGTGTAAGGTAATTTATACCTGGTAATTTTGTCTGGGAGAGAATCGACTTGAAAGTGAATCCAATTTAATAGTGAGAAGATTGTTAAAAGAAACATTTCATTGTAAGATCAGAAGTCCCTTAAAGTGCTAATTTTTCACTTGAATAACCA
>NW_017728924.1:593225-607124 GCF_001723895.1 Crocodylus porosus | reverse complement strand
AAAATAGACTTCTTTCTAACTATACCTGTTTTGGGGTTTGTCCAAAAATTCTTTTCATGTCTGATAGTAATACCCCTGGCATTAAGATTAAACAATCTGTAACTAACTAACTATACATATGAATAGCATATGAAATGAATGCTGTTCCAATATTATGACTGCTCCCTTTATTGCATCAAAGGACAGAAGTAATTTTCTCACTGCATATTTTAATTCAGATGAACACAGTTTGTCAGTCTTGACTCTTAAACCTTAATCCAGTTTTTGAGTCATTTTGAGAATTTCTTGGAAAAAATATTCTTTTTTGATGACTGTCACATAAGACCACTATACATGCTTAACGTTAAAACATGCAAAACCTAGTGAACATCTAAGCATGTCAAAACATTCCAGTTTCATTGGCTCAAAGCAGGAAAAGAATAATGAGAGTGAGTTACATTACTCACGTGCATCAGACTTTACAAAAGCAGGCCCAATGCCTGACAACACAATCAACCGTTCACAGTTTGTAGAGGCTGTTCCACTTTACTGAAATACAGGTCACTGCTGAACAATGCTTAGCCTTATTGTCATGCATTAGCAATGTCGCTTGTACACCATTAATTGTAAAAAACCAAAAAAGACCATGTGGCCAGTGCTGTAGAAGAACAAATGCAAGGAAATAAAAAATAAACATTATCTTTAGTACTTTCTGCCAGCTTTATTTTCCGATAGATGTGACAATGATCATGCAATCTCCCGTTCCTTATTTCAAAGAAAAAATGCTTTTAGTGCTACTGCTCCTCAAAATTATGAAGGATGAGACAGAGTGTTTGGAGGTCACCCCTTTTCTACATGAATCCTGAAGACGTGGAGAGTTCTGGATGATTGGCGTAACCGGGGGGGCCGGGCTGGGACAGTCCTGGATTTTGTAGGCTGGCCCTGGCTGATTGGTGGAAATTGAAACAAAAGCCTCAGTGAATCCCAGAATTGCAGAAGCGCAGGACACAGTCCAGAGGGGAGGGGGACCGGCATGGTACAACAAAGCAGGCAAGCGGGCAGGCACTGCTGCTGCTGTGCAGGAAACAGGAGGGCGGATTGGCAGACTGGAGCGGTGCCCAGCCCATCCCGCCCCCTGCCTCCAGATGCTGCTGGGCTGGACATGGCTACGCATGATGCAAACAGCTCTGGGCAGACAAATGAGCAATGAGAGATCCAAGGTTAGAAGGTCGCCTTTTACATGGGTCTGTAGGCCCCTGAGATCAATAATGCATTGCCCTGACAGTTGGTTAGAAACCTAGTGGCAAAAGCTGATTATTTAGATGTTGAAAAATTGTACAATTGCCTGGGTAAAGTAAAAAAATTAAAAGGAACCCAATTCTATTGGGACTATATTTTTTTAATGGCAACTTGTTTCTTCTTGATTAACCCTAATGTTTATAGTTAGTAACCTCTCTCAGTGGGCTGTTTCAAAGACTTACTATTCTCCCCTTGAACAAATGCTTTCTTGTGTGTGTTTAGCATTTAATTTCTAGTTATGACCCTCAAGTCTTATTACACGAACTTTAAAAGAACATGTTTTTATTTATGCTCCAAGGCACCACAAATTAAACTTATTAAAAAGGCAGGCTTTGTTATAAGGCACAGAACTAATAAAAGCCCATTTGTTTACATATACTGGTTTCCCTTGATGTTTTGTTCAGTCCTTGTCCCTTTCTGTAGTTTCATTTTTTTTTCCTCTGGTGTGCTTGCCAGCACCAACAGAAATCAAGTAGCAGACAATAATACACAGTAAAATGTTAAAACAAGATGCTCATAAAACCCAAAATGAAGAACTGTGACAATTCATGTTTTAAGTACTGAGTCACTGATATATTCCAGTACTATAGACTTGAATGGTTAGACATCAGTTATTAAAAATGCCTTCAGTGGGCAATGGAAAGGGAAATCAGAAGCAGTAGGAAGGGTCCCCAAGCTCCTGTTGCTTTCTTGTAGTCTACTAATTAAAGTTTGGATTTTAAATTCTTGGAACAATGGCTGCAGTCTAAGTTTTATCGAAACATATTGCTGCTTTGCTAGGTCCTAATGCAAGGCTGGGCAATTATTTTGGCTGGTAGGTCACTTAATGAATTCTGGTGATTTGTCAAGGATCATACGCATAAAATATTCAGAAGATATCATTTTGACAAATTATAGATTTAGGAATTGGCTTGTAGGTAGATTAGATTTATATTAGAACAATCATCCAGGGCAATGGAAAGGGGTAATTGGTTTCTAAAAGCCTGTTTGTAACTAAGTATTCTTCAAAACCCACTGTGCCTGGAACCAGCTGATACCGTGTCTGAGGCCAAAGAACAAGTGGGCATATACAAGCTGGGAAATTGAAGATATGTACCACAGTGTTCCCTCAAAACCCCAAAACATAAGATAACGTGGATAGGTCTCAGTGACCAGCTGCAGAGCCCTTGGGATTTCCGGTTTGGGTGGATGGACCAAATTAGGAGGCCGGGGCATGCCCAAATTAAGACACCAGTAAATGACCAAATTAAGAGGTGTGCATGTGATGGGTTTGGGAAACAAAGGAATATGCTAACAAGAAAGAATATGGACAGTACGATGACCACAGGGAAACTAATGAATGGTACCTGGATATGAAGAGTCAACAGAGGAGGGAAAGAATATAAAAGGAGGGATTTCAAGCAGCAAATGATTCCCAAGCAGGGAATCTGAGACAACTATGGACACCAGCAACCCATCTTACCCACCCCCCTGAGGGGTTGGGCCTCGGCCCTCAACCTACAGGCTGCTGGCTGCTGACATTCAAGGAAGAACCGCACAGTGAAGTTCATGTACTGGCCAGAAGTACCTCCCCTCTGTGAACCTTAGGGTTGGTAGGTATAGAATTGGGGGGGATCCACCCAGAAAAAGGTTTCTGGGTCATAAATCTAGTGCCAGCAAAACCCAGCCACGCAGGGAGGAAGCTGTACCTGGGCAGCTCTAACTGCAGCACCTGGGGCTCCAGCTCTAGCCCTTAGTCATCTTCTACCTACTTGGCCACCTGTAGGTGACTGCTCATTGTTCTGGGTGGGCATAGTGGGTGGAAGGATCTGGAGTCCATGTGCTGGGGCAGTAGCCACTCGGCTGCAGCTTCCTCCCCTGGCTGACTGGGCATATAGTGCCTGGCACGTGTCCCTATGGCTGCTGTCGCTTCCCCATGCTAACTGCTGCTCAGAGTGGTGCAGAGGGAGAGGAGGAGGAGGAGGAGCTGGTGGAAGTGAGGGGAGATGAGCAGTACCCAGGCAGCTACAGCTGCACTGGGAGCAGCCCCACTGGGAAGCTGTGTGCAGTGGCCAGGGCTGTTGGTGGGCACAGGCCAAAGCGTGGCATGGGCAGCCCCAGGCAGCCGTGGGTGGAGCTCAGCCCCAGGCAGAGCACTGGGGGAGCAGCTGCAGGTTGGATACAATCTATTGCCGGATGCCCACCCATGGGCTGGATCCAATCAGTTGGTGGGCCAGAGCTGGCCTACAGACCATATATTACCCACCCCTGTCTTAATGGCTGAATTATGATGCATCCAAAATGGTGAAAGGCTGAAAAACTTTCATTCCATAAGGTTGAAAATTTTAACAACTGGCTGGTTATTTTAATGGTAGTTAATATGCTAACAATGACATGCAAAAAAACCCCAATTATGCTTTGACAAACTAACAAATGCAAAGTAGTTCAAAGTTAAGGTTGGCGAGAGGAAGCCTTTCTCTAGGGTAGTTGGAAGTTGACAGGATCATAGGCACTATTGTAAACCAGCCAGTAATATTTAGCTGTTAGCCTGATCTGAAGCTCATTCAGGTCACTGAGAGTATATCTATGCATCACAATGCAGCTCTAAATGCACTGGTATACTCGACATAGCACACTACAAGGCTATGCAGAGCTACTAGCTCAGATTTCAGTGTAATGTTAATCAGCTTGGGTGGCGTGCTGAAATTTTGCAGTTATTCTGTTTTTGGTTCTGGAACTAATTCGACTGGTGGTAGCATGGATGTCTTTACACACCACTGCACGACGACCTGCAGACATACCCTCTTGAAGTCCTTCCATTGACTTCAGTGAATTATGTTACTGAGAGAAATGAGTGAATGCAGATCACCAGACACAGTTATCTCATTTTAGTTATGGTATGATCTTTCTCCAGACAGGCTATTTGGACCAGCATTTTCTGATATGTCTTCTAAAGTCAATGCTCTGTCTTTTCAAGTTGAAGTTGCGTGTAACATCCTCACACTGTCTGCTGCAGGCTGACTGTTGTGAAAGGATCAGACCACACTCCGCTTCACCTAACTTGTCTGTGAAGCCTCAAAGCTACAGCAAATGGGAAATGATCCCTGCAAAACAATGTGGACTAGGTGTTCCTCCCCTCCTTAGACAGGTCACCTAAAAGAAGTAGTAGTGAAAAACTTGAGTCACTGGAGAGGACATTCTGCAAACTGAGGAAAGAAACCACAACAGTTATGTACTGCTACTGCCCAGCCCCAGAAAACCAGTGGCTGTCACACGAGCTAAAGTTTGCAAGAAAGCAAGCAGGAGAAACCTGGACTCTTTACTTTCCTCTTCGTTTTCATGGAGGGACACCGTCATTGCTTATTTTTCATTAACATGTGTATGTGTAAATATGTTGGGGGAGAAATGGCACCTTTAATACATTTCCTGAAAGCAAACAACCATCTGATATTCACTTAATCAGTGGATTATTCTGGATTAAAATGTAGTGTTATTTGGAAGCTGCTTATTGTGTTTGATTTAAGCATAACCACCCTGTTAAGTAGGAGTTATCATGTGCAAGGGGAGGAAGTAAAAATAACAAATTGTCACTGTAGTAACAGTAAGGTTTAAAGAGGAAGTATTACTGAATGTTGCTATGGGCATTCCTACTACTCTGCTCCCATAGACCAATCCAAGAGATGTATGCTTGATTGGGCAAATCAGATTGGCACAAGGCTTCGAGTAGAATGGACACGTGGAGCATGGCCCCACACCTCCAACTCCCCAGTGATCCTGAGACTGCTCCTACTCCACACACACACCACCTACTGTTCAATTTTATATCACTTTTATTGATATAAAAGTGATATAAATTTGATATAAAAGTGATATAAAGTAAAGTTGATTTTTTTTTTTATATTTGGGGCATGGCCAGGAGTGCCCTCAACTTCAGTGTAGTAGCTATGCAACATGATGTCAGTGTTTGGTACAGGAATGAGCATGTTAGGCTTTTTTCTTGGTGATTGTTTTGGGATTACCAGAGATACATTATATGCAAACACTTAAGACCTAGGGACACTAGTGGCTATGGATTTCTTTGTCTTTTGGCACATAGGTCAAGGCACTATCTTGGCTAGAACAGTGTATCTGAGGGGTTGGATTGAAAGAAATTAAAGCATCTTAAACTCTTCCCAAACAAGGCTAAAACCAAGTAATTCCATATGGCATCAGGCATTCATTTGACTTAATTACTGGTTATATTTATTGCCAGTTTGATCATTTGACCCTCCTGATGTATTGGTTCAGTCTTAATTTGACCTCATTTTGATCACTGCATTGTGTCATTTTTAATCAGCCTAGTAGAACTCTGGTAAATTAGATTAATAATATGGTTGCTTAAGGGTATATTTGCTTGCTCACACTTTTTAATAAAATCCATAAAACTGTAACATGGGTCATGAACTCTGAAGGTAACCTCAGGGAAGATGTTTGCAAGCTACTTGGTTTTCCTCAAATTAATATTTCAGTCCAGAAACAGGCTGGGATCTAAAATGCCTGGCAGTGATAAACATGAATCAGAAGAAACCAGGAACTGTACCTTCTTGGAAGAAGTTGAAACTTCCTGCCACATTTCTTCCAGTTTCTTTCTTCAGTTTGCTTTTTGTAATATTTTTTGACTAGATTTAAAACATCAGCTACCTCACTTTTGGATACCTGTTGGATAGTGGGTAAGATGATCATGTTCACTTGCTGGGTATTACAGGCTAGGGACAGACATTGCACATAAACTGGTTTAAGTGACCAGAAGATGGTTTAAACCTTTAACAGAACACATAATCACATAAATCAGTTTGAAAATGGCTAAAACTGGTTTGAAATAAATCTGGTTGAATGTAGTATCAGATTTAATTGATCTGGATCAAACTGGTTTATGCAAAGTCTATCCCAGACCCGTTGCTGGTTTAAGATAACCCAGACACACCCAGCATCCCAGCATGCTCCCTGGCCTGGGTGGGTCTCTCTGTTCCACAGCAGGGCTGGCCCCTCCCCTCTGCTCCCTGGCTGGAGCTCTGGGAGAGACTGCAGATACAGCAGGGTCTGCCTGGATTCCCCTGCCCTGCCGCCCCTCACTGCTCAAGCAGAACCCCCTCCCTCCCTCCCTCCCATCTTCCACAGCATGGACCCCAGCCCCACAGACCCTAGGCATGTGGTATGGTAGCTAATGTGTGCATGTCTCTCCAATTTCACTGGGACAGGCAGACAGAACAGGCATTTTGGAGCTAATCAACAGGTCAGCTGGTAAGCTGTTTAAGAACAGTTTGAACTAATGGAGAGAGACTATTGTTTTGCTGATGAGGTGATAATCACTGTTATCAGCCCCTTGCTGGCTTGCCTGTCAATTTGCTGCAGACAATATAAAGAAGCAGGGAGGGAGATTGAAAATCTCTTCATCATCAACAGAGGCATGCAGTGAAGCCCCCACCCTTGCCTGACAGTGGTAGCCCAGGGCTGGGGTCTGGCAACACTCCCACCCCTTGAACCATGAGTGGGGAAAAGCCTGGGACCATGCAGGCAGAGGTCCTGCTGAGGCCTGGCCATGGCCCCCTCAGCTCAGTGCTGTGCTAGGGAAGGGAGGGTTGCTCTAGTGTCCCCTGACTTCTAGCCTGAGCCACTGCAGGCCTGTGCCTGCATTTCCTCAGTCCAGAGACAATGTCTGTCTAGTTGCAAACCGGCACAGCCTAGCCAGGTTAGACTAGCCTGCAAAGATTGAATCAATTCAGGCTCAGGCTTTTTAAATGTCTGTCCCTAGCCACAAAGAGCACAGTAGAAACACACTTGTTTTTTTTTTTTAAAGACTGGAAGAGATGTGCAAATGGATGGGCAGTTTTCTGAGGCAGAGAGGGACTGTTTCTCAGAAGGTGCCCTTAGACATTTCACTCCAGAGGCCCTTCTGGGAACTTGTTATTGAGGGGACTAGCTAAGGGAGCCAGAGGAAAGCTACAACTAGAGAGCCAGGAATGACTGAAATTGCTTAAAGATGCTATGAAAGGGCATTTAAAGGGCCTCTTTCCTCTTTCCAAAGGGTTGGAATATGTGACTGAGAGAACTGACCTTTACTATAGGAGGGGATGCTTTTGAAATAATTTAAAGTTGAATTCTACGTTGTTGTGACATTTGGAACTGCTAATTATTTCTTTACTGGATAACTTGATCTTTGAGGCACACAATACCTCAAATCACTACACTAACCTTGAGACTTGATTGTTTAATGTCAATGACTACATCTTAAGAGCATGTGCTCTTAAGCACGGCAGAACAGAGCTAAAACATAGCTTCCAGCTGGATATACAATACAACTCAGTTCTGTGATTTGTACTGACGTCTTTCTTTCCAACTCCAGTTTAAAGAGTTGGGTTTGATCTCTAAACCTTGGAGCCAGTGGCTGTGTCTACATGTTCATTAATGTGCAGTAGTTACTGCACATTTAGTTTAGTACGTGTTTAATGAAGTACTAACTAAATGCCCAGTTACTATAGTTACTGCATAGTAGTGCCGGTGCATGGTTTTTTAGTGATGCTTATTGCGCAGTAGCTTAATACTACTGTGCTACTGCAGTGTATTAGCACTGTTTTTGCCTTGCACACTACTGCACAGTGTTATTAGGCTACTGCACATTAAGCATCTCATGTGGACGTGCCCAGTGTGTCCTAGTGACTTCCTATGCCTTGGTGTCACCAAATGCTGTTGCTCTCAAGAAAACAACTTTTGGCTGAAAGCAATGTATTTTCAGCACAGGGCTCCTGATGTTGAACTCTGCTTTCTCTATAGGTCTGTCAGGGCCTGAGTTTGCTTATCTTCTAGTGACACAGCAAGGGCTCCCTGGTAGGTTGTTTTTTTTCCCTGGAAGAGATGCCTGCAGTTATGGAGGGAGTGAGAAGAGAGATGCGACTGTGATACTAAAGGTTACAATCTGCACATTGGTTAATTTATTTCTTGTAAAGTATTCAGTTTGAAATTCTGAACAAAGATGGAAGGCTACAGATAGATGCATTTTAGATTAATTGAAATATATTAAATACATGGAAGATGTGAAAATAAATACTCAGAATGGATTTTTTAAAACACATTTTTAAGTGAAGCAGAAGGATATTATATATGCAAACAATGATTATCAGAAAATACACAGTGTGCAAAAATGTCATAATAAGTGCTCTGGGCTTCAGTAAGAAAAATAAAGCCCTGGCAAGAAAACCAGATTACTTAAGAGCCTTTAAGACATAATGTCTTTTAAATGCAACTTTCAGGCTCAACTAAATATTCCCTTTTTTAAAACCTTCAATAGGAAGATGGCCCAATGGGACTAGTAGACACATTTCAGCAAGAGTTAAAGGGAAGGGAGTCTAAATGGCTGAAGTACCACAAGTAACCTATTGTCTCCCAGCTTTGGTGTGCATATGCATGGAATTTGCAGGCAGATCTATTATTTTTAATTTTTTAAAAATAACAGACCACCTAGCCTAAATACAGACAGTAAAAAGCCCAAGGCTAAATTGATTCAATCTTTGCAGGTTAGTCTAAGCTGCATGAATTGAACTGATAAGCAAGTGAATGGACATTCACTTCTGACTCTACCAAATGCCTGCAGTAGCCTAGGCCAGAAGCTGGAGGGCACTAGAATGTGCCTCCTGCTCAGCTGGAGCAGACAGCTTGACGATGGCTAGCCGGCCCACCCTGTGAGGTCGGCGGGGTGGGGAGGGGGTATGTGTGGGAGGTGCAAAGCATCCTGAGATGCTGGGGGACTGTGAGTTAACTTGAATCTGGAGGGGATCTAGGACAATAATCTAATTTAACCTAAATCAGTTAACTCTGATACTACACCCATCCAGGTTTCTCTTAAACTGGTTCTGGCCATTTTAAAAGTGGTTTATGTGCACTGAACTTCTGTGGTGTTACAGATCTGACCAAGTTTCCAATCACTTACATCAGCTTGTGTGTAACTTCTGTCCCTCCAGTTCACAGAAGTGAAGCCAGACGTGTTATGGTAAGCATCCACTTCCTTGTTCCGCAGGCCTTCTGTGGTGATATCACTCACTGCACCATGCAATGAACTTGCAACCCTATTAATCGTTAAAATTCCAATTTCCAAGTGCTTTCTCAGCTGTCCAAATGAATATTGCCTTAAAATGCAGCACATCAGCACAATATCTTAATTTGTAATAGCGGGGAAGAAAGGGGAAGTTTGATTTAGCTTTCGCACCAAAGTCACAGATAAGTAAGCTTCTCTGTATATCTGTGACAGTGCTGAACACTGAAATAAATGAGACTGTTTCCATCGAAAAAGTCTGACTTTCAAACTTGTCTAAGCTGTATCACCGTCAGAAAAAAAATATACATTCATTTTGAATATGATCTTTTGTTTATTAGGAAGTAGCTAGAAAAATTAAACACAATAACTTTGAGGGAAACAAACTGAACTGACATTCATTTCTAAATAAAAAGGTATTTTCATGGTGGCATACCAAATATTGTTTCAGATGATAAAGATTCTATTAAATGGATTTTTCTACACAGTCTAATTTCTTCAGTATAGCAATCTGATACAATCTATACAGTGCCAAGCTACTGTATTGGTTATTATTAAATTTGCAAAGGGTATTATTATTAAAAAAGCAGAGTTAAAAGTCACTGCCACTTGTAAATAGAAAATAAACTCAAGATGAAAATTCAATGAGTCACTGAATTATGTACCAGTCAGAAGTTTTCAATGGACTGCTCAGTAATTGTAAAGAGTACAAATCTGACCATAAATAAGCAGACTCTGTAGTTCTACTATTCCCTTTTCTCTAGAGCACAAATAACAAACTCACCATTATCTCCCCACACAAAGAAAGAGCCAAAACAAGAGTAAACCCATTGCTGATCAAGTTACAGCTTTTAAACGCAATTTTGTTTTCCATATTTTTAAAGGAAAATATGGTACTACTGCTATATACAACAGATCTCTAGAAAAAGTATTTGGAGGGAAGAACTCTCAGTGCTTTTCCAGTTTTCATTATTATTATTATAATTATACAGTATTAAATATGTGTTAATCAGATTGACATTACACTAGGTCTTGGGAAGTATCATCTGAAGGCCAATGCAAGAATTTTATGCAAGAAAATCGTGACAGAGCTAGTCTGCTATTTCATGCTTTGCTCTGTTTTTGCCAATAAAAACCAGAAATAGTAGTTTGATAGTGAATATGACTGTAAACAAATGCTGACTACAGGGAAGAAGTTGAGACTTAATGCTTGTTATTTCAAAGATTTGAAGGCAGCATTATATGGGGCACAATTATGAAATGCTTTGTTTTAGAATCAGCTACTGGAAACATTCATTTCTTCATAAAATTTCTGACAGAGAATGCAAAACACCCAAACCCTGGAAGACAAAGAGAAGGAGTGTGCATATATAATTAAAGAAAGACGTCCTTTCCATTGAATATATATAGAAAAGTCTATGGATCTGAGGGGGAGTGGGGAAGAGGGAAGGGAAGCAAACTTTAAAAAAAAAAAATCAGTATTCTGTGTGCTGATAGACATTGCAGCTAATATTTTCTTTGGATGTCATCAAGCAGTACAATTTATATTGTCTTAAGAGAACAAATAGAGGGGAAAAAAAACCCCCTTTCTAATGTTTTCACATCTAAAATGTCTACTTTTCCGCCTGAAAAAGTAGTGGCTACTGCCCCTGCTGAATCCATCTTTAGGAAATATGGGAGAACACTCACTGCTTTTTAAAGTCTGAGGTGCACATAATCAGTTTATTCCAATAATGGTGTAAGTTTGGCTACCTCAGTTTTTCAGGGCAAACAAGAAGCCTGGTTTGCTATTGTCCTTAGTTCTGGCAAATTAAGTTTGAAAGTTTTAAGTGCCCTATGGACATCCAGATATGCAATCTCTGCTCAGAGGAATATGGAGGCTTAGGATAGAACAAAGGTAGAAATATTTCCAGATTTATGTGAGAGTTGGAAATCACTTTTGGCAAAAATCCCAGAACTATTCTTATTATTGCTTTGTTGGAAAAAAATGTGTAAGAGGGTAGGAGCAGGAGAGCATGAAGCTCACTAACTCATCAAGCCAAACATATAGCAAGCTGGAAGGCAGAATTAAGGTCAAAAGACGAAGAGGAATGGAACCAGTGGCTGAAATGAAGAGTCCATCATAGAGTTCAGCACCAAATTTAGGCTTCATGATGGGGGAAAAAAGGTCACATCAGGGACATTTTGTGAAAAGACTGCATTAAGTTAGGATGTGAAGAGATCTGCTTATGTTTAATGCACCACATTCAGAAAACTGGATTATTCTTTGTTTGTTTTAGACCCCCCTATACAAAGGGCAATATAGTGGAAACTCAGCAAGCTTTACAGTGTTCTTCTGTGCCGCGCTTTCTGTGGAAGCTTTCCTAAAACACACACGCACAAAAGGCTTTATTTTTAAATGGGTCTGAAAAAGCAGCCAGCAAAACCTACCTAGATCAAAGTAATTGAATATACACTCTCTCTGGTTATGAAAGCTCTGGGAGTGAATGAAATATGGGGCTCTCAGAAGATGTTTATTGAGCCTGACTGATACACTGAAAAAGAGTGGCAGGATGCACCACTTGTGGTTTAGGGACTGGCTGCTCTAATTCACTGAGTTAAAACTGACCTACCAGAAATACCATTGATGCGTGAGTCCTGAATGCACTTAGACCTGCACTGCATACCGCAGAAAAAGGTCTATTTACCATTTGAGAGGACATCTGTAACACCAAAGCCTAGTCATTTCTAACCCTGCCAAAGTACTTTGGGCCTTTTCATTGCATCAGAAGACTTGGAAATCAATTATTCCTAAATCCATAGTGCCCTCAGATCCTTCCAGGGGTGCCGTGGGGGTGCCATGTAACGTTACCACTGGTTATGCAAGCATTATTCAAAAGATACAAGCAGAGATTTCCTATCAGAAAAAATTAGAATTTTTAATTCTTAAATATAAGAAAGCAGAGATTTCTATTAGGAATCCATAATGTTAAATACATTCAGACCTGTTTTGAGCATCTTACAGAGTTCTTTGCAACATAATTGCTCTATCCGTTTTTTATAATAAAAAAATAACTGAAAATGAAGAGCTGACATAATCCAAGGGGTGCCTTGAGTCTAAAAAGGTGAAAACTACTGTTTTACATGACCACTCAAAGTTCAGCAAGCCTATCTACCATATGCTATACATTTGTGTAAACTTAGCCTATCCAAAATGTCCTCTTCTGAATACCCTAAGGTTTTCTCTGGGCGCCGTAGGCAGGTAATTAGTAATTTTCATCCCAAACTCAACGGATGTACATGATAAATAACACTATTTTAAAACCCCCAAATTGACTGCATCTTACTTAAAATTGTTCTTTAATTTCAGTCTACATTTGAGGCAAGATCAGTATAATTTAATAACTTACTATAAACCTCAAGCTAAGAGATGCTTGCTGCTGTCCATAAAATTATTCGGAGGATAGTAAGGAGCTATATTATCTTAAATTGTCCCAAAATGTATCATGAAAGAGAGAAAATGATGCATGTGCACATACACACACACACACACACACACAACTATGACTGAAAGCTATCTGTGCATTCCTGATTAACTGCTGATTAATTTAAATAATGCTAAATTCAACTTGGTATGTTTATATTTGAAAATATAGTATAAGCTTAATATAATAAAGACAGCTAACAACATAGTGGACTAGGGTCAGGAGAAAAAGAAAAGGGTGTTTTAGCCAAAGGATTTCAGTTAAGATAAGATGTCTAGATTTGATCTATGCTGTTGTGCAAAACGTCACAACACGTATGAGTAGTGTGTTTTAGCCTTAACTTCCATACATATGGCTAGAAGGTAAGGTGAATTAATGCAGTAGCTTTCACCACAAGAGAATTGAGTTCAAATTCTGGATTGCAGCACAAGTAAAAATAAATTTGACGGTTTCTTTCTAGTCACTGCTTATGTTCACATTACAAATGAGTGCATAAATAATTTTCAGCCTCTGCTCCAGAGAGGCACAGGAATAGATCTGTAGACATATTACAGGTCGAGTTCAAATAGTATTAGGAGAACAGTGCGGAAAACATTGCACATTGCCTTTTTTACACAAAGCAGGCCATAAAGGAGTATTATTAACCATTTTGAATGTCATATTCAGAAACTGTAAGAGAACAAAGCACCATTAAAAATATCCCAGTTCTTGTCACTGAAACTTCTGAGTTGTATCCCAAACTTGCCAGCTTCAGGACAAACATGTTAGGCTACCCAGATTAATAAATATCATAGTGTACTCCACATCTTGCACATTACTTAAAATAAAAAAAGAAATATTGATCCTAATTCTTAAATGAAATAATTTATTTTGCCTCCTTTTTTTGCTTGCTCCCTCCCCCCCCAGTGTTCTATCAAATAATTTTACTGTTAAGAGTATATATGAAACTCATTTTAATGTGACAATAGACATTATGGATATGTATGGACAATATACATGTTCTGAGGCACTGCAAAATGCACCCCACACACATGATTTGGTTCTCCTCACTGCTTATTTATAGTGCAGGGCCAAATTTAGATACCGGGAAATCCCAGTGTAAAAAAAAAAAAA
>NW_017728924.1:566903-593125 GCF_001723895.1 Crocodylus porosus | reverse complement strand
GGGTGCCTTGAGTCTAAAAAGGTGAAAACTACTGTTTTACATGACCACTCAAAGTTCAGCAAGCCTATCTACCATATGCTATACATTTGTGTAAACTTAGCCTATCCAAAATGTCCTCTTCTGAATACCCTAAGGTTTTCTCTGGGCGCCGTAGGCAGGTAATTAGTAATTTTCATCCCAAACTCAACGGATGTACATGATAAATAACACTATTTTAAAACCCCCAAATTGACTGCATCTTACTTAAAATTGTTCTTTAATTTCAGTCTACATTTGAGGCAAGATCAGTATAATTTAATAACTTACTATAAACCTCAAGCTAAGAGATGCTTGCTGCTGTCCATAAAATTATTCGGAGGATAGTAAGGAGCTATATTATCTTAAATTGTCCCAAAATGTATCATGAAAGAGAGAAAATGATGCATGTGCACATACACACACACACACACACACACAACTATGACTGAAAGCTATCTGTGCATTCCTGATTAACTGCTGATTAATTTAAATAATGCTAAATTCAACTTGGTATGTTTATATTTGAAAATATAGTATAAGCTTAATATAATAAAGACAGCTAACAACATAGTGGACTAGGGTCAGGAGAAAAAGAAAAGGGTGTTTTAGCCAAAGGATTTCAGTTAAGATAAGATGTCTAGATTTGATCTATGCTGTTGTGCAAAACGTCACAACACGTATGAGTAGTGTGTTTTAGCCTTAACTTCCATACATATGGCTAGAAGGTAAGGTGAATTAATGCAGTAGCTTTCACCACAAGAGAATTGAGTTCAAATTCTGGATTGCAGCACAAGTAAAAATAAATTTGACGGTTTCTTTCTAGTCACTGCTTATGTTCACATTACAAATGAGTGCATAAATAATTTTCAGCCTCTGCTCCAGAGAGGCACAGGAATAGATCTGTAGACATATTACAGGTCGAGTTCAAATAGTATTAGGAGAACAGTGCGGAAAACATTGCACATTGCCTTTTTTACACAAAGCAGGCCATAAAGGAGTATTATTAACCATTTTGAATGTCATATTCAGAAACTGTAAGAGAACAAAGCACCATTAAAAATATCCCAGTTCTTGTCACTGAAACTTCTGAGTTGTATCCCAAACTTGCCAGCTTCAGGACAAACATGTTAGGCTACCCAGATTAATAAATATCATAGTGTACTCCACATCTTGCACATTACTTAAAATAAAAAAAGAAATATTGATCCTAATTCTTAAATGAAATAATTTATTTTGCCTCCTTTTTTTGCTTGCTCCCTCCCCCCCCAGTGTTCTATCAAATAATTTTACTGTTAAGAGTATATATGAAACTCATTTTAATGTGACAATAGACATTATGGATATGTATGGACAATATACATGTTCTGAGGCACTGCAAAATGCACCCCACACACATGATTTGGTTCTCCTCACTGCTTATTTATAGTGCAGGGCCAAATTTAGATACCGGGAAATCCCAGTGTAAAAAAAAAAAAAATAAAGCATGTGGAAAAAGAGCGAGGTGCTGCACATAGCAGCAGTACATGTTGGCAGAAATTGGAGCCTGACCAGCCAGAGCCATCCTACAATGGCTGAGCAGCATCCGTGAACCTGGATCACTGCTGCTGGAGCCCTGGGAAGCCCCCAGGACCCCAGGTCAGACTGCAGGGGCCAGCTCAGCTGCTGGCCTCAGCCTCCCCTACCCCATCCACAGCATTTTTCCCCACACTAACACCATACGCAGGGGTGTGCACTAGGGCAAAAAGCAATGGCACTAATTTTTGCCACTGCACTTTTCCCTGTGGCAACTGCATGCCCCTGCTTGTAGGGACGTGGCCAATTTGTAGAAAACAGTTTTTGAGTTTTCAGTGACAGATTTGCATCAGAAGCCTTGTTCTAAAACATACTTCTGTAGGAACAGAAAGGGAATCCTATTATAGGAAATGTCCTTTGTGAAAACTAACCAGACCACTTAAGTCCTTTTGGTTAATCAAGAAACAAAAGAAATATTCAACAGAATAGTGCTACAATAATTCTAACATCACGAATCACTTCTAGAAATGCTCAATGACCAGGTAAAAAACAATGACTGAATAAACTATGCCTCATGTTGAAGAAAATTACAAGCTGTCCACAGATCACCTGCAAAAAAAGAAGAAAAAACAGGAAAATATGTAATAAATTAATCACAATACCTGCTCCATTTTAAGGAACTGGATAATATTATATTCATATGAGCATGGTAATAAAAAAGCACTGCACTTCAGATATTCTCTAACTGATAAAATGAACACTGAAAAAATTATCCAGTTTTTGAAGTCAAAACATTGAGAATAACTAATGGTATGGGTGTCAAAGCAGCCAGATATCAGTTGTCTCTTCTTATACCTTTAGCTTGTTAATACCAGCATTCCCTGGGATTATGAAATTTGAGGCAATTAAATTCTAGCGTTTTGCTATAAATGTCTCAAATCAGAGTAGAACTGAAGATTGCAAATCCATTTCTACTACAAGATTTGGATATAACTTACTCCTTGGAATTAGCTTGCTTGAAGTTCCACAGGGGCTTCCTAACTGAGGCATGTATATAAAGGTAAAGCAAATAATTTCTTAAACTGACAGCTGGTAACAAGTGTGCAATTACTAGAAATGGGAGTAATATTAATAGCAAAGTGTTTCCCTTGCCTCCTCCGATGAAACTGGCCAACTTAAAATTCAAGAAGTAGTTCCAATGAAGTCAAGGAGATTATTCATGTTAATAAAGATAAACACCTGTTTAAGTCTTTGAAGGACTGGGGTCGAGTTGTTCAAATCCATGATGTGCATGCATCCAAAAGAGAATCCTTATCAGGGCCTATCTACACTAAGGGTATGGATAAAAGACATTAGAGACTGTTTAACAGGGGAGGGGGAGCTTACAGTTCAGGAGTGCATAAAAGCTGTTAGGATCTAAATGTTGTATCTGCATGAACCTGTAGCAGTACAAGTGAGCTAAGTTACCCTTACTTGCAGGGTTAAAGTTGGAGTGGTTTTGCTCCATTTTTATCTGTACAGAATCATGCAGACATTAGCAGCTGCACTGTAACATCTTGCATCAGTACTCTTTGAAAAAGATACATTTGTTATGTCTGTCTATACTTTTGGAGAGGGGTGCTGAACATGTGACCCATGGACTAGATCTGGCAGAAGCACTTCAAGCTTGATGGGGGTAAGTCGTTTGGCCGCATAACACCTGATTGAGCCAAATCAGGATCTAGAACAGGGGTGGGCAAAATGCAGCCCACGGGATGGATGCGGCCCACCAGGCCCATGGGGCCCCTAAAGAATTTAGAAAATTTATATTTATCTGCCCCTGGCTGCCTGTCATGTGGCCCTCAATGACTTGCCAAAACTCAGGAAGTGGCCCTCTGCCCACAACAATTGCCCGCCCATGATCTAGAAACTAGGTATTTCACTTCCTATCAACCAAGTGTGTCTTGATCTGAGAGGGACTCTCATAACACACCCTACAGAACACACCCTGCCAGAATTAAGAAAAATCAGTCTACTCCTAAATTAAAGGGGCAGATCCAAATTCCTTTTAAAATATGGCTGGAAAAGGGAGTGGCAGTGGTGATTCCACCTTTTACATCCAGGAAGTCGGAGGCTCAGATTTGATTGCCTCCCCTGCCTGAAGGGATTCAAACCCACATCTCCCTTCGCCCATGAGAGTCCTGTGCCCATCAGGACCAAGGCTACTGTGGGTGTGGGGTACTTCCTACCTGTACCAACAGGCAGAAAAGAATTCAAGATGAACTGGACTAGAAAGGGGGCAAGACTGTGTAGCTTAGTGGTTACAGTATCTGTTGGAGACAGAAATGGCCTGGAAGATTTAACAAATCTAACTTTTAAGCACCTAAATTCTGAATTTGTGCTAGCCTTCAGTGCCTAGCCAGGACACAACTGCCCTATGTTACTTCTATAAACTGTTTTCCATCAGCAACTTATAGCTTAATCCTGGAGATGCAAAATGCTGGTAACTCACACAAAAGCCAGTGAAAGAAGTGGAACTTTAGCACACGTCAGAACCAGGACCTTGACATGTAACATGCAGAATTATTTTGAATTGCTACAGGACAACTGGAGAAAAGGAGAGAACAAAGCCAGAGACTGTGCTGGCTTTGACTGAAGAATGATTTTTTCCTCCATGCATGCTATCCTTAAGGACTTTTTTCAGAAACCAGTTCAATCAGCCTGTAGATAGGTAACTTGTTCAGATCCTGACACTGGCAGCTTTGCGGGGTTAATCTTTACATGAATATAAACTGTTCAGCAACAAACCATTCTGTGTATTATAACATGATCAAATGCACATTTTTTTCTAGCATCAAGACTTCACGTCTACTTGTTTTATTTACTCGTGAAAATTTAAAGATATTCACTATGGAAAATCTTTACTTTTTCATCTGTACTTCCTGCAAGCCTTTTATAAAATATTAGAATATGGCAAAACAGAGAAAGAAGACGTCAGATGACATGAAATAACTAGACAGACATACTGTATCTGTTCCCCATGTGGCTATTTAACCCTGGAATTTCTGCTCGTAAACAGACTGTTTTTTGGCAAATGGTATGGAAGCAACAGATTAATGGCCTCCCCAAGGAAATGCACTTGCACCATTGTTATATAACATTTATACAAATGAGCAACCAATCAATCTGGAAACAAAACGTTTAATCTGTTTAGATAATTTGTGCATAACGGCCCAAAACACTGGCTGTAACCATGTTGAAAATCCGTAAGTGAGGCATTAACTGGCCTAATCTCATACTAAGTTAAAAAACAATTATGTGCCAACCCAGCAAAAACAAAAGTATGTGCCTTTCACCTGAAAAACCATGAAGTCAACTGGCAGCTCAACATTACATGGTCTGGGACCCCACTGTCCCACTGTCCAAATCGTTTACCCTGAAATCACGCTTGATCCAACCTTCTCATCCAAAGAACAAATTACGAAGACAAAAGCAAAACATGAGCACTTGTAACAACATATTATATAAGCTCATTGAGTCAAAATGGGAAACTAGCCCCTCAACCGTCTGAACTACTACTCTGGCTCTACACTTCTCTTCTGCTGAATATACATGTCCTATATGGGAGAGAGCCATACATGCTAAGTGCCTTGACCCCATTTTGAATGATAGCTGCTGTAACAGGGGGGCCTTCCTGGGGCCAGTTAGAAGTTGGCCCACCCACCTGTTTCTTGGCACAGCCAAGGAGACACAACCACAGATGTGGAACAAAAGGCTGAAAACAACCCCCTGAAAATGAAAAAATGGATATTCTAACAGCTGAGTGCCTACCACCAAGGGGCTGCAAAGGTGGCAACGTGTCAATGTCCTATGCACTAGAGTTGGATATACCAAAGAACTAATGAAGAAGTAGGGCTAAACCACTGGTTCAACCACCTGCGATTGTGGCACAGAGCCTCGAAGTATGCAACACCTGCTGCAATACCCACCGCTTGAAGGCACATGTACAATGAAATATCTCGCAAAATTCAATAAGCGAGCACAAGCATGAGTAACAGAATAGGCAAATGTGGTGTAGAGACATGATGATGACGACGACAATGACTCTGGAATTACAAATGCAAGGCCTTTTCAATTATATATTTTTTTCATTCAGGATAGGAGCAGGGGAATAAATTAGCCACATTTAAAACAAATGGAGGGATAGAAATTGACCAAGAAGAACCACAGTAATTGGAAATCACCCTCTTCCAGTAACCTTTAAAATGACAGAACCATTTTTTTTACTTTTACAATGTTTTAAAACCTTTTTAAACTAAATATTTTACACCCTACAAATCAACCTTTTCATATGGATTTTTCAATCAGAATAACTTGCCGATGGCAAATTAAGTTCTATTAGAGAAACAACCACTGAACACAGGGTTCCAAGCATGCTTACATATTTTCTGTCAGACACCTAAGAAAATATAAACTGCCCCAAGGTGAATATTAGTTAGTTATTGGTTTTCACCTCAGGTGTGCTGATCTCATGCTCCACACATCTTAGAAGTGCTCCAACAACTAATACATATAGCATAGCTAGATGCTTTAGGAGCATGGCTCATCCATTTCCATTTTAAGAGGAACTTTTTAAAAGCAAGTTTGGTCAGAGCTTTCTGTCCTATATCTTCCACCATGCAAAGATTTTAATTAGAAAGAAAAGAAAAAAGGTGTAACTATCTTTTCCCAGTTATCTGGCACATATTTATTTTTTATTTTGTTATTCTTTTTACCCATGAGTGCAGCTGTCCAGAAATGAGTTTGTGACTAGCAATTACCATAAGTGATTTCCTCCATTCTCTTTCCTCTGATCTCCCTGAATTCTTCCTCAAATAGTTGGGCCTAGTCCTTTTCTGACAACTTCCTCAAGGTTTCCGAGGAATGTTCACAGTCCTATTTGTTTCCATCTAATCCCCAGGGATTTACTCCATCACTTAGTTTTTTTCCACAAGTCTGTTTCTGTTCTCCGTACCCCACATCTTAGCCTTAGACAGTAGACATCTTGGCTCAGCATCCTCGTAGTCAATCTCTACATCCTCTCCAATAACTCCATCTGCCCCATGGGCTCAATCAGGACCTGGGGGCTCCCAGCTGAAACAGCACATGGCAGTGGGGCAAGCAGCTGCTGGGGTTAATGCAGCCATCATTCTCTTCACATGTGCTTCAGTGGGGCTCTGTGCCCAACTTCAGATGCAGGCCCTATCCCCAGGGATATAGATCCTTTCACCCCATTTTCTTGGCCTCTTTCCTCATATATCTTGGTCTGGGAAGAGGTGCAGCTCTGCTTCTCACTATTGCCTTCAAAGAGCAGACAATTTGGAAAGAAATCTTTTGACTGGTCCCACTGGCTTTTGTCCATCCCAAGGAATGAGATCATGCTATGTGTGGTGTTCCACGTTTCACTGCACAGTGGCAGCTCTACCTGTTATTGCTTCTTGTTCTCTGGTCTCCCTGGGCCCATGTTGGATAGAAGCCGCAAGAGCAGATGGACTGAGCACTATAAGCAGACAGAGAAAGAAGGTAACACTCTCACTCCCTCAGCGAGTGATTTCCTAACATCCGGTAACTTCAAACCAAGGTTTTCCTTCACCCTAAGTGCTGTTTCCCAGTCCTAGGAACTCTAAGTTCTCAGTGTTTTCCCAGCAATGGATGGTGCTATGACATGTCTTGTCTCATGCTCAATCATCACCTAAGCACTGGCACTTTGGATGCTCCTGTTTTTATGGCAATGTAAACATTTTTCTAAACTCAGATTTGTAGCAGACTTATGTGATTCCACTACCTTCATATCAGGGAGCTTCACAATTTGCTTATCTTTTCTGGCCCAAAAGGCTAAAGTCTATATCTGCAGGGCTCTATAACCACACTCCGTGGGCCTAATTGTTTTTCCCCTCACTGCATAACACGATTTTCCTTTTTATTCCAGCTATATTTATAGAATACGAAAATGCTTTGGCAGCCAAAGATTAATGACGAAAGTGCTCCATCAGACCAACATCACAAGAGGATTCCTACGTGAACATAAGAGGATTCATATAAGCAATACCCTCTGCCTCACCCCTGCAGTCTGGTAATCCAATTGACTGGGGAATTTACACCTAACGGCAAGTGTAAGATTTTTTTTTTTCTCCGACATGCTCTGTGAATTGGTCAGTATGGGGCAGGAGAAAAGAGGCTATCAGTGTGATTTGACTGAGATCTACCATCACAAATGAAGACCCCGAGGGTTTCTAATTCCATAGTCCTTCAATGACATTTGTTATGATGGCCCTCCAATGTTCCTTTGGATGAGCTGAGTGTAGCCAAGTTATCCAGCCCGCTGCGTACGAGATGTGGGCCCAAATAATGCTTGTTCCTAAGTCAATTATTTGAAAATAGAAACCATAATGTGAGATTTACTGTGATACTGTTAACTTTGTAGTGAATTGAAGTGTTTGTAGCATCTGTAAAATTGACTGATTGTTTCTCATACAGCTAGCAGTTCAGTAGAGAATAAGGCTTTTATGTGCTGAAAAGCAGCAAGGTCAAAGAGCTGTGAAGGGTATTGGAAACACTATTCCTGGTTTTACAGGAATAATGTATGCACCAGAATTTACTGCTTTGCTTCTTTGGAAAGAGAAGCAGACATGAAAATATCCAGTTTCATCTCGTCTTCTAATGCCGGATTCATGTCCCTGAGGTTAAGATAATGGCTTGGGAAATTTGTTGGCTATAGATTTTTTAAAATTTGCATTCCGACAAGGATTTTATACCCTAAACAATGTGCTCAGTGTCTATCAAATGCAAAGAGGATGCCAATATTTTCGTCCAATTTATGGCCTGTGAAGTTTGGATGTACCAGGAAGGGCAGCCCCTTCTCAAGGGCAACAATCAGGGAATAGCAAGTGCTAAGAAACACAAGAGGGTGTGTCAGGACAAGGTGATGGCCATGTGGAGACAAGGGCTGGAGAACATGGATTGCACCCTTTAAGGATAAAAGGATCGCTGCTGTCTGGTTTGCTCCTTATGGCTTTTGACATAACGGCAGGTATTTGGTGCTTTATTTTGAACGGCTAGATTCGGGCTATAGAAAATCTGACCAACTAGTGACACGTTACAGCAGACTGGTTTAAACAAACTTAACTTCATCAGGGCTGACATGATTTTTTTTTTTTTGAGGGTTAACCAAGTTAGCATAAACACACCATGAGTTTCTGGCTCTTGTGTTCAGATTATGCAGTTCGCAGTCAGTAAACTCCATAACATAAAACCATGACAGATGCAGGGTTGCTCTGTTATAATTTATAAATGCTTTGTTTCAGACTTGCTATTTGGATGTTGCTGAATGAATATGTTGGTTAGCTGAATTGCAGGCTGCTAGAAAGAGAATGGCTTAATATAGCCACTCATCAGCCAACACTTGAGGGATGCTGCATGGACCATTTGCTCAGATACTCTCCATCTGACCATGCACGGAGTTCACCAAAGTGGTTGGTTGGAGGCAGCTGGTTTCAGTCCCAGGAAAATAAGACTGCATGGGGTGTATGGGCAAGTGGCATCCTTTTTTTTTTGGAAGGAGATGGAGACAGCTGTTGGGGAGAGTCAGAAGAAGACTGCTACAAACAGAAACCCTCTGCTGGAGAGTCTTAAGAAGCTGGATCTTCCCAGACCAAAAGGGGCATAAGGAAGAAAGGCTGAAAAACCTTTATTTGTTTTACAGTTTTTTCTCCTGCATTAGGTTGATTCCTGTTGTTGAGACTGAACTGCACTTTGGTTTCAAACAGCTGTTTGGTCGCTGGATTCCTCAATGTTAGCATCTGGATGGAAAGAGCTGCAGGTGCTGAACCCAACTGGACTGCTGGGTACACCCCACTCCAGGGCAATGATATTCACTATTTATTTCCAAGGTTTTACATTTACTTATGGGAGATGATGCCTTTGAGTCTCTCACCCACACTGGACCTGGCTGCAAACTGTGACAAGATTACGAATACCACTTAAAGTTACAACTTTACATTTTATCCTCAAGTGTTATTAGCCTGACACTGGATGTCAAGATACTGAGGAAGACAAAGAGCAACAGCAGCAACAAACCACACAAAAAAAAACCCAACCAAAAAACCTCACCAGACACTTTGACCTCAGGGAAAAATTCCTGTCTAATTTCAAACACCGAGAATCAGCATCAGACTGCACATCTACAATATGGAAGGAGCAACCACAGTAGAGATGTTTCTGCAGCAAGGAAAGAAAAAAACATTTACTCTCATAGTTTTCTAACACAGACATAATCTCCATGTCTGTGTGCCCATTCTTGACTGGAGGCAGGGGTTAGGGTTTAGAAAACAACCAAACCCATTCTTCCCTTTCACCATTCATGGTCCTTTTCTTTGCCAGTCTGATCAAACATTAAATGTCAACTCGCTCCTCTGCCCCATCTGTCAGAAGCAACCCCGCTGCTAACACAGGGCAGCATGCCCTGGTGGAACATCCCCCTAAAAAATAGAAAATTATGACAAAATGTGTACATATCCCCCCTTTTTAAGTAGTGAAACCCTTTAAGGAAAAAAAAACATTTGCTGAAAAATGGTTTGGAACAAATAACAGATTTTCATACCATTCAGCAAACATTCAACTTAAGAACATGTTTCACAAATGGGTCATTTTATTTAAACAGCAATAATGTCCTGCATTACATTGTGTCACCTCTCAATTTAATCAGTAACGATGGTCATTTTAGCCTCCAGTTAATAAAGGTGAAGGTTAGAGTTCCTACAAGAGCGTGTGCTCTGCCATCACAATGGATTACTCGGTGCAGAAAGCAGATATTAAGAAACTGATTACACACACCCCAACCAGTGACAGAATGGCAGCGCAAAGACAGCAAAGTATTTTTCTCCTCATTAAAATACATGCAATTAATTTGAGAATTGTTCATGTCTAATAAGATGCCTTGCTATTTAGGGAGCCCTAACTCCAGCGTGATGTCATAAAAATAAATTCATAGAATTTCTTGCCTATCTCATTTAATAACCAGATGCAAATCTAACTAATGTTTCCTTTTTAATTGAGAAAAATATCAGCATAGTGCCTAATCAACTTTACTAATGTTATGCTGTTTATCACCAACAAGCGCTGTTAAATTGCTTCTGCAAAATAAGGAAATATATCTTTCAGTTTGCATTGCATTTGAAAATAACTTCATGACTGACAAACATTTCACCTAACTGAAGAGGAACAGTGGGTACAGATTGAATGCCTCATTTTGGCTCCTTCTTCTCTTACTCCAGCTCAATTGCATTACCTCCTGTGAGTAGTCCCAAAGAGAAGAATGCATTGCTTACACAAATGCGCCTGCATGCAAACAGGAATTGCAGAAACAGACCTAACTTAATTACATGCGAACTCGCCCTTACTATTTGATTTTGCTAGCGTAAGATAGCAATTGTTTTAGCAAACATTTTGCACAAGCCAAAATTCTAGTACAGAGCACGCAAAAAATACCGTTGCTTACATTTCTGCTAGAGATAATCACACACACAGTCAAAATAATTGCACAATTGAGCACTAAAAGAAGCAACCAAGTTAAAAGTAATCCAGTATAGAGATGGCCTTTGGCATATAACAACTCGGGAGGAAAAATATTAAAGTTGATATAGTGCAGCTGATCTCAATGGAGAGTATCTAATGTAAAATATCTTTTAGACTCTCCACAATTACTACTTTAATTTCTATGAGCCTGTCTTATACTGAGTGTATATTATGCATACGAGACTATGGTAATCCTGAAGATGTTTTGTAAAACAGACCTGATGACAACTATGTTTCCTCCCCGCCCTGCCCCAAGTAAAAACCCAAACCCCAATAGAAAATAAAATAACCATTTACCATAAAGCAAGAGACTGCTCATTCTCACGTCATGTTAAAAACTACCCATAGGATTATTCTTCTGTTTTACGTTATGTGAGTCTGATGGATCTGCAACAATGAAGGTTTTAAAACCTCATCATGCTGAAAAGAATACTTCTGAAAAAGTACTGGAGTGTTTTGTGCAATCTTAATCGGTCAATGCTTTTTGGTAGGCCCACTTTTCAGGCCCCTTGTCCCCCCACTACAACCAGCTACTTTTCACATTGATTTCATCACATGCACTAGAGTGCAGTGAGCCAAGCAGCAAGAGGATTCTTAGTGAAATCTTTCTTTTTTAGTTTGTGTTTGTAGCATACCACAGCACAGAAAATAGCTAGAAAACATTAAAAAAAAAGAAGTTAATGGTGACATCTGTTTCTAGGTTCTTCGTGCAATTAGGCTTATATCCAGGTTTCATAGACCTAGAGTCAGCACTGCTTATTTACATCAAACACCGGTGAAGTCAAAATTTGGGTGCCTGTGTTGTTTGCTGCGACTCAAATCTTCCTTAAACGCTATTCAGCCTGACCAGAGCTTTTGTTCAATAAACAGAGCATACTGAAAAATAGACTATGGCATTCGAAACAACCTCTGCTCATTCTGAATTACTTCATAGGCGTTTTTAAATATAAGACCCTTAAATGAGGTGAAAATCCTAATCTTCACACCACTCTCAGAGCCATCAATGTAATGCTGGGATCACTAACTTTATCGCAATTTGCTTGATTGAAAAAGAACTTTCTGATCGATATAAACTCAAAGCTATAAACTATTATTATGTGTTTTCAATCAAAAATAAAAAGCCGTAGTGCATTACAATTTATTTTTCAAGTAAACTGAAAATGATTTACTACTGTACTAGAATAATCTCTTTCCATTAAGAAGATTCTGGTTGAAGATGTGTCACTCTGCATTACCCTGAAACCCCAACAGCTGCAAAGCATTTGCCTGAAATACATGGACAAATATACCACTCAAACTATTGTATTCCCAACACTTCGAGAAAGGGCCACGAAGCACTTCAACACTCCTTCACCACATAGAAATGTTCCCTTTCTTCTGCTGCTGCTGCAGCTGCTTTTATTACTCTGATTTCATCCAAATTCATTATCCTGTGTAGTTAGTCTTGACAATTTCAGCACAGCACCTCCCAGCCTGAATCAAAGTGTGAATGATCCCAGAGATCTCTAAAGATTTTTAACTTTACTGTGCCACGGAAGTTAATATAATTCAAAACTAATGCTCTCCAAAATGATTGATTTTATCAAGCGAGTCTCGGTGGGCTTGCAACTTTCCTGACTTTTCAGCTCATCACTATTCAATAAACTCTCCATCTTGTCATATTCTTATTACTCTGATTAATTGATCAAAGACAATGACAGCCATAAAAGTGCAAATTGCATGAACTCCAGTACCCTTCATATTTCTTTGCAACCCGTATTTGCTTGGGCTACTGAACATATGTGAAGTAATAAATCTGTAAAAATTGTTTATCGGGAAGTGTTGCACCTACCCACCTGGAAAGTAAGCAAGCACAATTTATCTGGGGATGGCCAATTGCCACTGTGTTCTTAATAAAGGAGATTAAGTGATTTTTGTTGGAGTAGATTGGTGAACCTGTCATTGTTAGTGAACACCTCACAAAGGAAGTCTGGCTCTTACTGGTTTCACAGGAACCAAAAATAAACTTTTAATGTGTCATGCTGATTTTCTGTACCAATGAATACTAGGTGAAATTCTTACCTCTGAGAGACTGATACCAATTAGGAATCTCTTCAATTTACGCTGGTCTTAGTGAGGTCATAATCTGGTCCGGGGTCTTTTATTGTGATTCTTTTTTATGAAGTAATAAGGGTTTATTTATCCAACTAACTATATGGCTGAATAAAAATCCCACTTGGTTCATCAGTGTTTTTAATGACAGTTGCAGCTTTATTACAATGATTAGAAAACTCAGAAGGACTACTTTTAAACCATTACCAAGAACAACCCAGTTTGAACTAACCATGGCTGTATGCCGACTCACTTCCAGGCCAAAATGAAATATAAAGCTTCTTTGTGCCATTTCTTCATGAGTATAAGAAATGGGTCTTAGATAAAGGGGGCCATCTAGCCCTTCTCTTTTTAAACTTTCATCATACCTCACAGCCAAATACATTCAGCGTCTGTGCTTATGTTACATGGGCAAAATGCAGCTGAGTCAGAAAGGACCCTGGCAACGCCGAAACAGTACTAAACGAGGGCCTGTTCAACAGCCCAAAAAGGTTTCAAGAGAAAATACTAACAATCTCTGTACCACAGATCTTCAGCTTGAAACAGAATTAACAAATAGCCAGCACAATCTACCAGGCACACAAATCCATGAGTTCAGGCATATGAAAACTGAACCCTAGTGCTTCACTTTTGATCTTTTGAAAGAACTTCCATTGTAGGCCATCAGCACAGCACAGGCACCCTGTTTCTCTGCTGAAGACCTTATCCAGAAATGGAAGATTTCATGTTTTGAAATTCAACTTGATCATTTTCTTCCTGTGATTGTATGGTCATCCAGAGGAAGAAGTGCTTGATCATTTCCTAGCGCAAGCCCCCTTGCATCAATGAAAGACTCCTGTGGACTTGGACTTTGTCTTTGGTCAAATCATATCAGAATGATGCATGGTTACTGTCTACCCACAATCACTGCACTTCATAAATGTGCTCCTGCTTTGAACTTGAAAGAACCTATGTTGCAAGTTCTGCCGTCTGAAGTGTGTTGTTGTAAGGAGAGAAGCTGTATTGATGTTTTACTTTGAAACCAATAGTTCCAAGCTCGAGGATTAATTTGAATTCCACTTATTTCCATTAAATATCTGCCAAACTATGAATAAAAAAAGGATTCAGACTCTGCTCTTTAACTTTCACTACCTCTTTTCCAGATTAGCAAAACTGTTTAAAAGATTACATTAATTTATGTTCAGGGTCTACAATGAGTTAAACTGCAGAAAATGTTGAGCATCATTTGAATCACAGTGGCTCGAGACAACATATGACAAAGCCAAACAGAGGCTACATCCATCAAAATAAAGGAGGGAGCTCATCAATTCTGGAGCTTGTCACCACAAGCAATCCAGGTTACGTGGCTCTAATGTGTTGCATCATCTTGGAATGGGAAGCAGGAGGAAGAAAAGGAGAGAGGCTTTATCTGTATTTTTATACCATGCGCTGAACTGTGGTATATGTCTATCCTCACAGAGTAAAGAAAACCTGGGAACTGTCCCCAAGCAGCTGGCAAGCAGCCAGACAAATGGAAGGAGATGTGGGTGCCCATTTCCATTTGTCGTCCCATTCAATTTGAATGGAGGATCTGTATTGCTACAAAAAAGGGGAAGAAAAGGTGGTCTAGGGCTCCTTCCCTAGAAAACATGGAAATAATCCATGCAACTGGTTTTGCATTGGCTATTTTAGACAATGCTAAGACATGACAGAAGATGGGTGTTATTTATCCATCTTTCTCCAGAGGGAGCCAGCAGGAAGACACAAGAGGCTAGACCGAGATGGATAGGCACGTCTTCCTCCAGGAAAGAGGCCTGGGGCATCAAAAGCCCATGAAAAGACCTGCTTCTCTGGGTTTGTCTCCACTTGGAAAGATTTGCTAGTGAAGTTATCCTGGTGAACCCATCCATCCCCTCCTCCCCACACCACTATTAGAATCGAATCATCTCTTATGCCAACAGCGCTTACAACAGTATGGAACAGGCCTTACAAGAAAGGAACTTTTTTTGGATGATTTGCCTGCTTTTCACCACCACTGATCTCACAGGTGATCAATGGTAATTGTCTGATTTTATTCCCACGCTTCTAACCACCGTGTCTCCAGCAAAATTTGACTATGGACCAAACCTCTTTCTTCTCCCATTGCAGACTCTACTGTCTCACCAGGACGGCTTAAGAGAAGGATGAGCTCTAGGCTTAGACACAGACATTACTAAATGAAGAGGATCAGCTGTCCCAGTACAGCCAATCCACTTCACTGGGCAAAACATTAGGGGAAAGTCAGTGGGTGAAACACTGACTTTCCCCACAGATCCTGGGGGCGTGCTTCTGTATGCAGGGAAAGCCAGGCTTGAGGGACCCAATCCTTCCTGGTAAGTCCCAGCGGGAGCAGGATTGGGCACCTCAAGCCCTGAGAACATCTGCTTCGGGTTGCCGGAGAGTGCAGGCAGCTCCAGGCTGCTTGTACTCTCAGGCCACCAAAGTAAACAGATATCCGCTGCTAAATAGCAGCATAAATTGATACCATCCTCATGGTGGGCACAAGGGGGTATGCATATCGGTTTGCTTGGCCTTTGTGATGCCATAAAAAAAAATTATGATTTAATCATTTATGATTTCACAAAGGTGATGAAAAGTGATGTCTGTTTCCACCCTAGGGAAACTGGAAAGGGAGGGAAGAGGGAATTCTCACTGTGTATTTAGCAGAGGAGAGAAAGTCATGGTTCTGCCAGCATAGCTCTCCTTGACTTAAATGCAACCCCTTCCAGAACTGACATATTGGTTTCAACAACTAGAGGAAAGCTAGCAAATTGTATCAACTAGCAAGAAGTAAATTAAACAGAGGGGAAAGGAAGCTCTGTGAAAATAATGCTGAGAGATATTGTCCTTATTTTTCAAATATTACAGTCCAGCACTGTCTCATTAAAAGGATTATTCTCTTTTCCTTGTTGCAGATTATAATTCTAGGTGAAAATATGCATTTTTCTTCACATTTTAACTCCTGCTACCTTCTCATTGTGTTATCCTCAATCCTGCCATGTCATTAACTGTCTCATTTTCACAGACAGCCACCCATACTGCTGACAGTTAATTATGATTCTTCTACGAATAATGGGGAGCAGGCAGACCGAATTTTTGTTTTAGATAATTTTTAGGTGAAAACATTGACCTTTTGTTCCATCCTTCTTGCTGATCCTTGAAATTCATCTACCCGGTTTATAATACAATGACATTTGGAAAACTATCCCAATCTTATCAGTGGGAATAGGGGATAGGAGGAGGGGGGAAACATTTCCTGGACAGTGGGCTGTAGGCGAATGCTAACTTGCATCATCAGGGCATCTCAACAGATTAGAGCTAACCTCCGTTTCAGAAAGGGTCCCCCTGAACCCAAGGATTTTCAGAAAAGTACTTCATTTCTGCTTTGGATAGTGGGCTGGATACAGCACAGCAACAGCTGTCAGGGTAATGCTATGCTGTACTGCCCAGTCTCTGACATTTCTGGACTGATTCCATGATGGTTAGGTAACAAAAATCTGGCAAAGATCATACAGTGAGGTTTCTCTTGATTTGCTAATTTACTGGTAATTATTATAAATGCTCCTGTGGATATTTGAGGCTTTGGCTGATTGGAAGATGAACAGTAGGCAGCACCTGCAGTGTGAATCATGTATATCAAGTAACCCTCAACATGGCATCGCAGCTTTGTTCCATCTACATCCCTTCAGTTCGTATCAGTATGCAAACCCCAATTCTTTTTCTCTTCACCGTTTCTTCCCCCTCTTTCACTCCCCATGCACCATCTTTCCTCATTTACCCTTATTTGAACTTTTACTTTGCTGACTGGATCCTGTAGTAGCGTCCTTGTTCAGTCACATAATGGAATTAAAAACATCGGTCTACCTGTATCTAACTCGGTATGTATTTGCTTCTTTTCCCGCTATGAGGAAGGGCATTTTGCAACCTAAAGCTTTTCTGAAATCTCTCCCAACTAAATCGTTGGTTCGATAAAAGGTATTATCCAATACATCTTACTCCTTCCAGGATTTTGGCCAATATATGCCCAGGAGATGGCAGAACTCAGTCTAAGCATTATGTTCTAATTCACTACTCAGTACCATAGCCAAGCACTAGATTGTCCTGATGAAGACAGAGTGCTGGACTAGTTATTTTGATCAGTGAGCTTTATATATGATATACTTAGCTTGAAACATTTTCAGCCTCTGCCATTCTGTTGCTTTATCTTGGGCAAAAGAGAAAAAAAAAGAGGGAGGGTAATGTTTAAAATATGAATGAATTTAAATTACAAATCTGTGATTTAAATTATTCAAAATGCTCAGTTTAATCACATACTAGATGCCAAATGTATTTAAAATGGTTTCTCTGACTCTTCTTCGAATGTATCTGGTATTTCTGAACAAAGATCTCAGAGAAGCATCCATCTTATCCTCAGATTACATCAGATTAGAGAAAAATATGTTTTTTCCCCCCCTGATTATGATCCTGACTGTTTGAGAATGAGAGGGCATCACCCCCCAATATTAATATGAATACTGTTGTAAAGGACACCTGGCAGAGAAACAAGTTTTGATTTATGGAAAACCCAGTGGCATATACAGGCAAATTTAACATCCCAGCAGAGAATATTTAGATTTGTCTTTGCGCAGCAGAACTAAAGAATAAGTCACATTAATTACTTCTCTAGGGCCAAAAAAAAAATAAAAAATCAAGAGGTGGCTATATAGGAGAGAATTTAAGATAATGACAGTTATCCATTGCAAATGCTCTGTAATCACTTGTGCAATTTTAAACTCAGAATAGGATTTTTTGTGAGGCTTTCCTACCAGGGCTAGAGGCCTAGAGCCCACAAAACATCAGTGCAGCTGAGGAACTAAATACTCAGGGCCCCTGGGAAAATCCCAGCCTTAATCAATATTTATCTTGCCTTTCATTTATGACAGATTAGTTTTGCATAAGGACATACATATATAGCTTGCTTAATGGCAACAAACCCAAGCTCTGAAGTCAAAGACAGAGTGGTACTTAAAATAACCAGTACCTCATAGTTAATTCCTTATCGTCCTAGAATCTACATGGGTTTGGTTGTTTTTTTGTTCTATTTGGGTCCAAATACATCTGAGAAAACCAGAGCCTGAAAGGAAACGTTGAAGCTTTTGTACAATCTATCCCCACATACCTAGCATTTCTATAAAATTGGGAACCCAGAAACCAGGGGAGAAAATATATTTTCTTCGATCCAGCGGCATCGGATTGAAAAAGAAAAATTCAAGATTATTCATTCCGATGGAAATCTTTCTTCAAGTATTGTGTTGCACAAATTTGGAACCGCTCTGAAGTATTTGAGTCATTGGGAGAGAAATGTGAAATGACAGACAAATCCAACATCCTCAACACGGTTATAAGCAAGAAAGGAGTATTAGTCACTGCCGAGCTGGAGGAACAGCACTTTCATAAGACTCCAGCTGCTGGGGACCATGGTTGGCAGCAGCCCTTGGTATGTGACACTGGACAAAAACTTAACATGCTATTGTAATAGTTTAGGCATATGCAAAAGTGATACACTATCTTATAGCACCTCACCAGGATATGGCAACACCTGATTACTTAACCTTAAAGCATACCAAAAGTCTTATTTGAAACCCAGCATACAAGTACATTACAAAGTTTTAAAGTATAATTACTAAGACAATTAAAACTAGAAAAAATATTATAATAATAATAAGTTTGATGGATCTTGCCAATTAAAAGAAAAAGGCCCCAATTACAGTAGAGAAAAACCTTATGGGAGTCAGGAGAAAGATTTTTTCCTTTTCCAGAGTGTGGAAACTAGACATACTTGTTATTGAACCAGGACCCAAGTTATCAATCAGAACAATCTGAGGTTTAATAAAAACAACAAACTAACAAAATAAAGACCCAGAGTAGAAGTTTAAGCAACACGTGAAGATCATTATTGGTTTCCATTAAGAGTTTACAACAACTCCATTAGACCAAATGCACATTTAATTCTTTGGGACGCAGCAGGGAAACTGGAGACTGAGAATATTGTCTGTTTTTCTGATATTTTATATAGCCATTTAATAAAGTTTCAAAAGTTACCTAGATTTCATCCCCTTCACTGTAGATATAACTTTAGAAATAAACAAAAAATGTGACAAAAATAGCTTCTTTGTTATCTGTTTGACAGATTTTGAAATACCTGATTGTACCGCAGCTTCTAATTGTGCCCTTATTTCACGAAAAGTTAGGATAATTAATGCCTTTGTGTTGCTATGTGTGTCTTTTGAAAAGAAGGGGTTTTATTTTTTCATTACAAGTTTCTGGCAAATTATTGCAGACTGCTGAAAAGTTCAAACTTATCTCTACCAACGGGATTTGTCTGTCTGATAAAATTCTAGCATTGTTCAAAAGGACTGGGTTGATTGAGGCAATACAATGATTCTACAGGATGAAGAATCACCTGCATCACGTGACTGCATTGTGATGCATCATGGGACCGAGCTGCATATTCAAGGGGCTAGGAAAGCATCCAGGGTTCTTGGGAAAGAGTTCAGTCATCTTGGAAAGTTTAATCTTTTGAGGTTAGGGTATTTTATTGTAGGTGATAGTCTCTTAGGGTGCATGCAAGTGTTACATTTAGATAGCCCTAACCAAACTTAGAGCCATCTAAGTGCTCTAGTGTGAAGCATTCTCAGGGCTTAGGCTACCCTAAATATGGCACATCCAGTCTAAAGTTAGCTCTTGTTAGATGAGAACAAACTTTTGATTATCATAGGTTACTCCAACCTAAAATGACCTGGCATAACAAATGTTTGCATTCTCAGCACAGTCCCAGGGCTGTTGAACCCAGCTACTCTCCACAGTCCCAGGGCTATGCTTTTTTTGCACCCCCACTCCCAACGCTGACCAGGCTCTATTCCACACACACCCTTGACTAGCCCTGCCCATGGGCCTGTCAGCACACCACTTTGCAGACCTGCCAGTCCCTGAGGACCTGCCACCCCCTCTCCCTTTCCCCCACCAAACTTATTTCCTCTGGCTGCCTATACCTCCTCTAAGCTAGTAGCAAACATTTTCACACAGGGATTCCAGTTCAGGTTTAGGCAGCTTAAACTAAAATGCCTAAACTTGAGCCAAGTCTCACAAATGCTATTTTGCACTCCCAGACATTTCAAAATTTATAGGAACAGGAACAACCAAATTACTACTGAGAGGAATGATGGATGTTCTACAAAAAGTGTAAAATCTCAAGCTAAGGACTGACGATCAAAAAGCCCAAGGTAGAATTAAACCGATCTACTTGGGTTTCTCTAAGCTGTGTGGACTGGACTGTTAATGAATTCATGCTTCAGGTGGGGAAGGCAGGTAGGCAGATGTGTGCATTAGCTGGAGCCAGAAGGTGGGGGGGCACTTCTGCATGCTTCCCAGCCTACCGCACATTGCTGAGAGCAGCTGAGCCCAGCGGAGTGAGGGCCATCACTGATTGGCTACCTAGTACATGCCCCCAACCTCCTGCTGTCAGCTTCGGGAAGGGAGGTGGGGGAGAGCCAGCACAGAACCTCTCCCCAGCTTGGCTTCATTGCCACCCCCTAGATCAGAGATGGGAACTCACAGCGGGCAGGACTGTGCAGCTCAGCCTGGCCGGGGGGGGGAAGGACCCTGCAGTGTTGGGCTCCCCCCAGATCCCAGCTCTGGGGGGCCTGTGGCTGGGTGGGAATTCTGTTCCTCTGCCTTCCTCTGCTGCCCCACCTTGCAGGATGGGGAGCAGAGGTTTTGCTTCCTCAGCTCTGAGAGCCAGGGTCCAGGGCCACCGCCAGCCTAGCTCTTCTGGAGCAGAGGAGCACTTGTAGAAGCTAATCTACCCACCCTGCAAGAAGGAGTTAGCGGGGAGCCAACAAAACATCCTGGGATCCCAGGGGACTGTGACTTAACTTGAGTCGGGAGGGGATCTGGAACAGAAGTTCAATAGACTAGTCTACCCTAAACTGATTCAATCTGGTACTACATCCATCCAGGTCTATCTTAAACCAGTTCTACCACTTTGAAATTGATCTATGCTCACTGAACTTCTGTTCTGTTACGGGTTTAGACCTGTTTCCAATCACTTATACTGGTTTATGTGTACTTTTTGTATCCAGCCTCAGTCCCCACTCATTTGTTGTCAAAGATTATTCTAGTTTGTATTTAACCCAAAGTAATATACTCATCCTAAAGGAGTACACCAGGGATTTACAATTTATACCTCATTGTCTATTTACTAGATGGATTATGCTGATCACACAAGTACATGTAAATACTACCGAAGCACCCACGTAACCTAAATACCCTTGTGGCATGCAAGATAACACTAATGTAGAACCTTCTTTCACAGCTATTTACTTTCAGTATATTAACACACAAAAGGAGGCTGTTAAGAGTGCCAGTCCACCTCCAGGTCCTCTGTGGACCATGTGGGGGGGGAGGGGGTTCCTCGCACCTCCCTCTGGCTTGGCAATTGGCTGCATGGGAATCCCAGGTGCCCCCCTCCAGACCCAGACCCAGGAGGCACCAGTTGCTGAGCTGGGGGGACCCAGAGGGCGGGGGCCCTGCATGCTCTCCAGTGGATCTGGAGGGGAACTGGAAGTGCTTCTGGTCCACTTTTGGGTCTGCTTCTGAGAACACTAGTGACCCCCCACCCCATGCTCCATGTGCCCCACCATCACAGCATTCATGAGCCGCCTGCTACCTAGACGTATGGAGAAAAAATATTTAAAGCTGTGTCTACGTCCAAATCACTGAATCTTTCTGAATCTCTCCAAATTGATTCGGAGAGTTCCAATTCAATTCAGAGAGATTAAAGGGTCCTCTGATTCAGTTCAGATTTGGAGATTCAGCCACTGAATTGGGCTGATTCTCCACTGAATTGAATCAGGGACCAAAGGTTCACACAGCCTTAGTGGCCACCAGGGAGTATCATGGCTGCTCCTGGGACCCCAACCTGCTATAGGGGCACATACATGGTGCAGCAACAAATTCAAGAAGACAGACACATAGGTTGCTAGTTTTCCTACATAAAACTACAGCTTTAGGGGCAAGCTCCTTTGAGCACAGAGCATTTCACCTGTTTGTGGACTGTCTAAGACAGAATAGAAGTAGTGGCTTGATCCCATACATTTAACACAAATGTATGGGATCAGAAAGCTGATTCTAGCTTTCCCCAGAGGCGTATCAGAGCCATTCTGTGCATTTGGTGATGGCAGTGCATGGGGCAGTGGCAATATTTGGGTTGCTGAGAACAGACAAGGGGCAGCTACAAGAGCGGCTATTTTTGTGCCTCCTTGAAGCCAGTGACAAGGGCTGCTGCCCCAGACATTCTCCACTGATTACACTACTGGTTTCCCCGCTTTGCTTCTTTATCAAGCACTTAACAATTTTGTCAGACATTTACTCTGACAAAGATGAGTCTGAAACTCAATGCAAATAAAACTTTTTCCAATCAGTCTGTGAGGTCTGAAATCTGAATGTAGCACTGGAATAAATAATTTGAGCTCACTTTAACCTCAGGTATGGGCCAACTTTATTATTTTTTTAAGACTTGTTTAATAAGTTTGCTATTTTTCTGGCCACCCATTTTTGCTGGAACATGTTTGTGATCTGTGAAGCAAGTAATTCTGCCTGTCAGCTTACCACAAATATCCAACAAAAATGGAAATGACAGAAGCTGAGCTTAGCTAGTGCTTCCAACTAATTTGTTAATTTTCATGCCACACTTGGGCTACAGCCTAGTGCTTTTATCCTCATGCTCAGTTTCATCCTGTGGCTCACTGTTTTCATTTTAAGAGCTTTCAGGGCATCACTTTGCAGTATGCAGCTGCAGTAATCAGAGCCGAACCACAGACGTTCCCAATACCTTTCAGTGTTTAAATGTTGTGTTTTGCTGGAAAGAGGTTCTTGTAGATGGGGATAAAGAGCCTCTAAGACACTGATTTTTACAGGAATAGCTTGCAGCCTCCTCGAATGGATCCTCTAGCATAGCTAATCACCAATCAGATCTGTAAGGAAGGCATGATTGCCAGCTTTTAATCCTATTTAACATGTGCCTTCATGCAAACAGTCTAAAAGCTGTTTTGGTGAAGCTTACACTTCTGTACATAACCTAGGAGATAGTAAATGACTTCAAGACTAGGTATGCATTTTCTGCTTTATCTAATGAATATCTGCAGAAGAAATTATATTAAAATGACTGAAGGGAGGAAAAAACAATAAAAACAAGACTCCAGGAAATCTTACAAAATGACAAAATACAATCAACAAGGACCGTACAGGGGAAATAGAACCAATTTCCAGAATAAATATACTATACTTCCCATTCTATAAAGTAATGGAGAAGGAAAGAAAAGTACACTTTTAAGGTGCATGCAAATATTGTGTATATGTGCTGCATTCAGACCAATAAAAAAGAAAGTGTACATAATTTTAGTTTGCATAATCGTTAGGGGTGGCCATTCAAGCATAAAAGTGGATTTTCTGCTGCAGCAACAATTCTAGTCTCTGTTTTTTATCATAAAACTAATTAAAAGTAGAGATGGCTAAAACTGGTAGGAAAAAAGGTTTGTATATGAATATTGTATAATCCATTTAGGATATATCACTTAGCAAATACCGAGGACTCAAATAGTCCAGACTCTTCAATCCAAGCTAGAGGCTTTAGCCAGATATACAGACTTCCCCTTGTTTCTTAATTCAATTTCCCTGTAATACAAGTTTTTTATGGCTTTTAAAACTTATTTTACCCTGTATTTAATTGTTCCTGCGAGGTCACATGACTGTCAAACAGCAGAAAACAGCTACTGTGAAAAGTACATAAAACATTTGGGACAACTTTATTAAATGCATTTTTTTAAACGCTTGATCCTTACTTGAGTCACAATCCCATTAAAGTCTATGCCAAAATCAACATAAGCATTATGTGAGCTAGAAGCACAAGACTGAGCTCTCTGATGACATATGCAACTCATTAAGTACTCTATTATTATTATTTTTTAAACCCAGGAATGCGTATATGTATGAAATATCTCTTGATGTAATTTCTGCCTGCTTTCAAAAGAACTTGTAGGTGCAGAAGCCACCTGATATAATATATTAGGTATGGAAGCCACTTGATGTAGCACATTAGCCATTCCACAAGGTGTGCAAGGGAAGTATCATCACCACCACCCAGGGTTGCAATCCAACATACTGTCAGTAAAAAAATCCCAAAAACCTTTTACTAACAAAACATTTTTTACTGACATATGTTCTCCATAATGTAAATGCAACCTTTTTTGCCAGGTCCTGGAAGTTCATGACAAGGGTGAGGTTGAAGTGTTGCAATTTAAAACCAACCAGAGTGAAAAAATGCAGCGTAGCACATGGCTGGGCATATTCCCATGAGCCAGGAAAGCCCTGACAAGAGCTCCCTACAGGATGCTGTGCTCTGTCCACCATACTTAGGTGAGCTGGTTTTTTTATGGACTCTATGGACAGCTATGTTCTTCACCCATCATTTGTGGTGCATCCATAAATTTACAAAGAGTTGGAAACCCTGCTACCAGTTGCATTTTTGAAAGTGGTTTAGGACAATGGGCAATCTAATTCATATTGAAAAGTGAGATAGTATGGGTTCTGAAATGTACTTGGAAAAGAAGAGATCAGAAATGATTTGGTATTTAATACTGCCGGGTATGGGCCACTGAAGAGGAGAAAGGTTTTTAGAAGGGTTCAGTGATAAGACAATATGAACATCTGAATTTACAGTATGAGAGGGAAAGATTTGCAAATGTTTAAGAAATATTGTGATATAGTAATACAGTTTATGTCGGGAAAATAATAACTTCAGAATAGGTTGGTGAGACCAGAGACAACATTGTTTATACAACCATAACTATGCAGTTCCATAATTTTGCATTTCAAAACCAAAAACATTTTAACAGTTTTCAAATACCTGAAGGGTGATTACAGGGAGGATGAAGATGGGGTGTTCTCTATGGCCACAGGGGACAGGACTAGGAGCAATGGCCTTAATCTGCAGAAGAGGAAATTTAGGCTGCAGATCATGTCTGCTTACAGACATAAGAAAAGAAAGCACCCCTTCACTTAAACACTGCATGCGCCCATGCCCAATCTAGCACATGCCCAGATCAGGCATTGCATTAGTTTGATCCAGCTCACCCAATATCTGTATAGATCAGGTGCTTCATCAGGGCCTTTGTGCCACTTTTATATAATAGCTGATTGAATCCCTTGCAGCTAGCAAGGGATGTGAAGGGTGATGAGAAGGATTTCTACAAGTATGTTAGTAACAAGAGGAAGATCAGAGAAAGTGTGAGTCACTTATTGAATGGGGGGAAGCAACCTAGTGACAGAGGATGTGAAAAGACTCAATTACTTTTTTACTGTGGTCTTCACAGGCAAGGTCAGCACTCAGACTACTGCACCAGGCAGCACAGTTTGAGGACAAGGTGAGCAGCCCTCAGTAGTGAAAGAACAGGTTAGGGACTATTTAGAAAAGCTGGATATGTACAAGTCATAGAATGGAAGGGACCTCAGGAGGTCATCTAGTCCAACCTCCTGCTCAAAGCAGGACCATCCCCAAGTAGATCTTCCCATGCAAGGCTTTGTTTAGCTGGGTCTTAAAAACCTCCAAGGATGAACAGTCCACAATCTCTGGGTAACCTGTTCCAGTGCTTTGCTACCCTCCGAGTGAGAAAATTCTTTCTAATATCTAAGCTAAATACCTTGCTGCAACCTGAGATCATTGCTTCTTATTTTGTCATCTGCCATCACTGAGAGCAGTTTAGCTGTATCCCCTTTGGACTATGCTTTAGGTTTCATAGATTTCATAGATTTCATAGACATTAGGGCTGGAAGGGACCTCGGGAGATCATTGAGTCCAGACCCCTGCCCAAAGGGCGGGAAGTCAGCTGGGGTCATAGGATCCCAGCAAGATAAGCATCCAATTTACTCTTGAAGGTGTTCAATGTAGGTGCTTG
>NW_017728924.1:536797-566803 GCF_001723895.1 Crocodylus porosus | reverse complement strand
GTTGAAGGTAGTTGAAGGCTGCTATTAAATCCCCTCTCAGTCTTCTCTTCTCTAGACTAAATAAGCCCAGTTCCCTCAGCCTCTCCTCATAAATCATGTGCCCCAGCCTACTCACCATTTTTATTGCCCTCAGCTGGACTCTCTCCAATTTGTCCACATCCTTTCTGTAGTGGGGGGCCCAAAACTGAACACAGTACTCCATATGTTGCCTCACCAGTGCTGAATATAGGGGAATAATCACTTTCCTCAATCTGCTGGCAATGCTCATACCAGTGCAGCCCAGTGTGCTGTTAGTCTTCTTTGCAACAAGGGCATGTTGCTGACTCATATTCAGCTTATTGTCAACTGTAACCCCCAAGCCCCTTTGTTCAGAGCTACTGCCTAGCTAGTCAGCCCCTAGCCTATACCGGTTCATGGGACTGCTCCATCCTAAGTGCAGGACTTCGTACTTGTCCTTATTGAACATCAAATCCCTGGGGCCAGATGCAATGCATCAGAGGGAGCTGGCTGAAGTGATTGCAAAGTCACTGGTCATCATCTTTCAAAACTCATTGGTGGATGAAAAATGATCAGGGGAGAGCCCAGACAATTGGAAAAGTGCAAATGTAGTCCCCATCTTTAACAAAGGGAATAAGGAGGATCCAGGGAACTACAGACCAGTCAGCCTTACCTCAGTCCCTGGACAAATCATGGAATAGGTCCTCAAGGAATCCATTTCTAAGCACTTGGAAGAAAAGAAGGTGGTTAGGAACAGTCAACATGGATTCACCAAGGGCAAATCATGCCTGATCAACCTCATTGCCTTGTATGATGAGACAACTGGCTCTGTGGATGCAGAGAAAGCAGTGGACATAATATACCTTGACTTCAGCAAATATTTGATACTGTGTCCAACAGCATTCTTACAAGCAAGCTAAGGAAGTAAGGGCTGGATGGACTGAAAGGTGGATATAAAGCTGGATGGATGGTCAGGATGACTGGGTAGTGATCAATGGCTCAATGTCTAGTTGGAAGCTTAATATCAAGTGGAGTCAGTCCTGGAGCCAGTTTTGTTCAATATCTTCATGAACCTTCTGAAAGACGGGATACATTGCACCTTTAGCAAGTTTGTGGATTACACCAAGCTGGGAGGTGTAGTAGATATGCTTGGGGCTATGGCTAGGATTCAGAGTGACCTAGACAAATTGGAAGATTGGGTCAAAAGAAATCTCACGAGGTTTAACAAGGACAAATGCAAAATCCTGCACTTCAGATGGAAGAATCCCATGCACCGCTATAAGCATGGGAACAACTGGCTAAGCAGTTGTAGAGAGAGGCCTGGAAGTTTAACAGCATATTGGGCTGCATTAGTAGGAGCACTGCCAGCAGATTGAGGGAAGTAATTATTCTTGTCTATTCTGCACTGGTGAGGCCACATCTGAAGTACTGTGTCCCACCCCCCCTATAGAAAGGAAGAGGGCAATGAAAATGTTTAGGGGGCAAGGGCACACGGCTTCTAAGGAGAGGCTGAGGGAACTGGGTTTATTTAGTCTGCAGAATAGAAGACTGAGAGGGGATTTGATAGCAGCCTTTAACTACCTGAAGGGTGGTTTGAAAGAGGATGGAGTTGGACTGTTCTCAGTGTTGGCAGATGACAGATAAAGGAGCAGTGGTCTCAAGTTGCAAGGGAGGTTTAGGTTGGATATTAGGAAAAAGTTCCCCACTAAGAAGGTGGTGAAACACTGGAACAATTTATCTGGTAGAATCTCCATCCTTGGAGGTTTTTAAGGCGCAGCTTGACAAAGCCGTGGCTGAAAGGATCTAGTGGGAGATGGTCCTGCTTTGAGCAGGGGGTTGGACTAGATGTGGCCTCCTGAAGTCCCTCCCAATCCTAATTTTCTATGTCTAAAGCTGATTCATAGAATCAAAAGCACCAAAAGCTTCAGTGAAGCTCCTGGTCCATATAGACGCTGTGGAGCTGGGTTAAATTAACGTGCTGCTTCTTCCGTTAACGTGCTTTTTTCCACGCGTGTCAGCACCTTATGAGGAACTTTCTGACTCTGAGGGTGGTCAAGCACTGCAAGAGGCTACCTAGAGACTCTCCCTCCTTGGAAGTTTTCAAGAGCGGTTTGGATCGGCACTTGGCTGGGATCATTTAGTCAGGGATGATCCCTCCTGCAGCAGGGGGCTAGAGTAGATGACCTTGTGAGGTCCTTTCACAGCCTTACTTTCCTATAATCCTGTGAACATACATGCATACTAAAAAAGCAAATAAAACAGGATAAAACAAATCAGAAAACCCCTTTGTGAACACTAATTTTGAATATGCTGGTTTCATATACATAATTTTTCTTTTTTTTTTTTTTTTTTACCTACTGGTTAATTTTTATATATTATCTTCATGGCTACCCATGGCTATACATGTTGAAACACTCAAAGATATATAGTCTTCAGGATTAGAGACATGATTTCCACTAAAGCAATCAGTAAGATAACATATTCAGATTTTAAAAACACCTGATCCCTACTTATTCAGGTAGCAAGTGATTTTAGTAAACTATTTCCTCTTGAGCATATCAGTTGTCCCAAGGTACACTAGGTATTTAAAGTGCCGTCCCATCTCTAATTAAAAGATGTGAATGAAAAAGCTGACATTATGTTGTGCCTTGTGAAGATTCATTCATTTGTTTAATTCCAAATCTGCAGATGATAGGCAATTATTTAGGTTGAGTAAGAATCAAAATATCCTATGCAAATGTTCTACATGCTGAATGTTAATTTGACATTTGAAATATAATATTGCTGGTATTCAAGATTTGCACTCACTTTGTAATATTCACATACTGTACGTTATCCATGGGAGTACTAAAAGTTTGTGTTTATTTCCTTTAAAAACTGCCCTAAATTACCAGAGCATACTTAAGCCTATTTGATATATTGAGGAATAAATATATCACTGTCTAAATATAAGTATTAGAAATAACTAGTTTCTGATTTGAAAGTGCTTACAAGACCGGTTATATAAACCTGCAATATTTCATTAAAGTTACCATAAATAAAAGTATGCATGGTTTATTTATAAAACATGTAGTGGTATTTCTAATACTGGTCTTTAATTTACCATCTTTGTAGATTCACAGTGCTTACTATTAAGACAACTCTCTGTGGATGAATGATTATAAAATTGTAGAATAAAATTAGAAAAAGGATATTAAATTAAGGAATATAGAGGATACTATGCCAGATTAAAATAATACTTTAACTAGTTAAGCATCTGTTTCTGAGAGTGATGAGGACCAGTGAGAATATATGAATGCACATATTAATGGGCAGTTACCACAGACCAAAGAGATGTTTAAAGAGGGCAAACAACATGGTTATGACTTGGAAAGGCAGATGTGTGTATGCATTAAGCCAAACCTTTTCCCCAGAAAGGAGTTACAGGAGATTTGATTGATTATACAGCAGGATTCTGATTGCCATAACATTTATTAGCCCCAATTCTGTTTCTACAACAGGGATATGGCTGCTACTACCACCAAACCCAACAGGTTGAGTCAGTGTCATGCCCAGCATTGGGATACATCTAGTTATACATTGTACAAAACTGTGAAGGGCCTAGAAGAACCAGTTCAGTCCTTGGCTTTAAATCAGTAACATAATCCAAGTACAAAGGGAGAGCTAATGGAGATATAATGCAATGCTACGTCACAGGAGGTCATTTAGCTGAATTTTAAGAGCACTAAACAGTTTCCAGAGGACAACCTACAGGTATAGCCATGTAAGATAGAAGAGCGAAATAAATCACATTCCAGACTTCCAGAAGGAAAATTCCCCCTTAATATACAGCATTAAACATTTGGTTATGTGAATGATGCAACTGCTTCATCTTCATCAGAAACATAAGGTACTGGCCAATGGTGGGAGGCAGGATGCCAGAGTAGCTACACAAATGGTCTGGTCCAATAGGATAAATCTATGATCCTTTGACGAGCCAGCACATAGAAATACATACTGGAAAGAAAATGTGAACTTGCAACCAAATTTTGCAATGTAACATGTCCCCAGGGCAACCCAAAACAAATGAAGAGAAACATGTCTATGGCAGTTTATTTAGGGGAAAAGATGGGACACTTTTTTTTTTCCATATTCCTTATACCCAAGGTCATGATTTCTCCATGTACATGCACCAGTAAGGACTGTCGCACACCTCATGAAATAAACAGGCATCCATGCCCAGCAATACATTACATTGCAGGGACAAATTGGAGGTAGTTTTAGAACCTCCAGGCAAATAATCTGCCAGTTCAGTTACAAAAGCCCTTCATTAGCTCAAGCCAGAAGATAACTACTTAACACGGTATCCACATTCCCTTCAGCATAAGTCAGGTTTACAGTCCATGGAAGAACAAAGATCTAGGCCATGTGCAAAGTACTATTTTCAGCGCCTATAGGCACTATTAAAAATGACCAGGTCCCTCATTAAAATAGCCACACACACCAATTAATAAAGGAGAGATCTCTAGTCCAACTAGAAATTAGATTCACAAAATTTTCAGACAACTGTTTTGTTAGTTAATATGCAGAAGCTGAACCTTTAACTGCACTACCAAGGCATGAATGAGGATACACATTTTAATTACACCTATGACCTCTTTCCACAAAATGATTACTTGATAGACAGATTTGTATATTCATTAAGGAACCAAGTGTTGTCGCATAATAAAATGCTTGCTGGAATTCTTAAACTTGTTTTTAAATGTATGGATTCACTCCTGGGCTCAGTAGCGCTGTGGCATGCAGGCTGCCAGTACTTTATGGTCTACATGGATTCTGCAGCTGCAGACACTCCATGTAGATGCTTATTCCATTATGGACGCGATTTTTTTCCTATTTTTGCTTGAACCTCTAATCCAGGCAACAGAAGCTAAATTGGAAAGAGTGCCTCTTACACTGAAATGAAAATGTCTGCATGGGATGTCTGTAGTGGTTTAAATTCCCACCGCTTTCCCTGAGCAATTAGCCAACAGTCAGTGTTTTGTAGGCTATTTCTGGTAGGGGAAGAAATTATTGAGGATGGAGTAATGGATTTCTTAGATGTAGTTGTAATCATTTATGAAGAATTTACGTAATGCCAAGTTTCCAAGAAGACAGCAGGGATTAAATAGCAGGATGGGGTCTTTGCTTACAATTCTAGGATACTTTCCAATCACCACTGTGCAAAAAAAGTTCCCCCCCAAAGACTTACTAAGGGTTCTCTAGCTGCGTTTTTTCTGTTTGTGCATACTTCTGTACATCTCCTCTTCCTGCCTTTCAAACACAGATCTATCTACCCATTGCCCACTGCATTTGCATTTAGACCCTAGAAAAAACTCCTCAGTCTATTTACCCATGTGGGTTTCCCTACTGGCATAGCTTCTGTCTTTCAGCTATCTAGGACATAATAGAAAATGTTGAAAGATGGCTATTATGTCCACGAGCGTTACTATCTGGCTGCCGAACTCTTCAACTCAAAGCAGCATATTTCATTCTACTTTCTCTCCACTGCCAGAATTCCCAGTGCATACCGCAGTTCAAAGGTTGGCCAACAAGGGAGGCAGGGAGAAGGATCAACATTAAGGCAGCTCATTTAAGCCAGTTTTCTCCCTCCACAGCCCTTGCCTTAAGGTACAAGGCACCTCCTCTCCCTGTCAGCACTATTATAACTTTTTAAAGAACAGGTTGGCTTGTCACAAGACATCCATTTAAGTAATGCTGCAAACTGGATCTAGTATTGAATCTTGTTCATCCTGTTGGGAACAGGACTGCTGTTCGCCTTTGCTTACAACAGGCTAGATTCAAACACCCCCACATTTTGGGGGTCCACAGCCAGAAACAGATTTGGCATTTCTGAGCCTACATTTATTACAAACACTGTAAAAAGAGGCCACTTTTCCAACGGCATGAGACAAGGGTAAGCACCATAACATGCTAATAGTCCCATCGCAATGACATTTTTAATATCGTTATGAAACATGGGCCCTGGGCCATCATTGGCTTGCTCTTTACTGTCCTGTTTCCCCATTTGCCAATTGGGAACCATAACCTACGTTCTTTGGAGAATCACGGATAAGTAATGGTACAAAAGACAAGCATTAAGTATTTGGAAAACAAATGATCTATTTTGAGCATTTTTCCATGGTAAAAAAAATGTACATTGTGCTGGGTTCTGACTCTCCCAAAGAGCCTTTTGTAATACTGATGAAGTGATGAAAATGAGAATTTGGCCTTCAGTGCTCCTTTCTGGGTCTCACGTCTCCCTTTCGTTCCAAAGCTGAGCAGATCTCCCTTGAGACAGAATACTAGTAACTGGGATAAGATTGATTTATTTCAGACCAAATAAAAACCCATCAATTGATAAACTATTTCTTCTTAAAGGAACCAAATGAACAAAGAACGAGCTGTAACTGGACTTCAGATTCAGAAAAAAACTAGATCCAATGTTATAAAGCACCTGATCCAAGGTTGGAAGTTCAGCCACTCAGCAAACTGAAAAGATCAATGTCTACCCAGGAAAAGAAAGGGGGCTCAATCCTGTTCTCACTCAAGACAACAGGAGCCTTGCTATGAACTACAGTCAGACTCTGAATGAACTATTCAGAAACTATAACATCAAGTATCTTAAAAGTGTGTAGCTTATAACAACAGTGCAGCAATTCTTTATCTTAGAGTCCATTTCTTTAAGGTGACAAAAAAGTGATTCTTGATGGTTTGATTGTTAGTTCTTTTTTCACACATATATTTAGTTAGTTACCAGTGACGGTCACTCCTGTTCTACTGTAATGACAGGAAGGCATTACAGTCAAAGAAAAATGTAAAATTACAGTATTACATTACAGTAAAAATGCTCAAAGAATGTAAATGATGGCAAATATTTAACATGGATGGAATTGCATACAGATCTTTTTGGTATTTTTTTACACCTAACATCTATATTGACTTCTTTATAACAGACTTTCCCCTTAATAATATGATCAGAGAACCATTGTCATATAAATTAAATAATCAGCTTATACAAGAAGGTGTGTGTCCACATGGTTTGTGGTGGAATATATTTCTGCAGGAATAGATCCTAATTTAGCAAGTGGTCATCACTGATACTACCAGTACCTTCTTTACCTTATAGGTGATAGAAAGGTACTCTAGGACCAAACTATGAAGACAGCTTGAGAATAAAATGGTTATAGTTTAAGTACCAATGATATAAGGAACAATTACCTTAATTTCTGAACGGGAAATCCTAATAGACTGTTTTATGCTTAGAAAAACTCAGATAAAAAATGTAGAAGAAAAGAAACAAAAATCTAACTTGGAATTAGTGTAATAAATATCAGCCGAGAAATATAAGTGATACTAGCCCAATTAGATTAAAAAAATTATTACACATATAGAGAATAACAAAGATTAATACAAATAAAAGTCTTTCCCCGCCAAACAGGTACCCCTCCGAAATCGCACCTGAATTGCCTAGCAAAATATCAAGCACTTGAGAATAATTTTTTTTTTTTAACTAGGAAAATCCCCCTCCTGTTTGTAGACAATTTGTGTTTTTATATGAACCCCAGGCAGCAACTAGCATCTAACTGTTTAAGATATATAGCTCTGGATTTTCAAGTAATTCCCACTTGTGCTGGAGACAGTCAATAAACCCTTTGAAAAGATGAACTATCTGTAGTTGGTAAAAGAAAACTGTTGGACGTCGCAAGGGGCAAGGGGAGGTATGGAAATTTTGGGGAAAAAATCTGGCCCAACCTCTTGTGATGGGCTCTCTACCAGAACTCTTTCCCCAGATTCCCGAGAGCCTTGGATCAGACCGCACGCACCCTGCCGATCCTTAAGATTTTAAGAAAAGAAATGTGATCAAACTTCCAGGAAGATGCCTCGACAAGAAAAACAATAGTGAAGGACTCTAATCTCACAACCTACTTTCCAGAAACAATTTAGCAATTAATTTCAAACTGTCAAGCCTTTTGAAATCCAACATGGTAAACCTGGCAAATCTATGGATGAGAAAGCAAGACGTGCATATCTTTTTTATTATTGCTTCTACCGACAACAAGAAATTTTCTGTTGAACTGTTGCTCAGTCAAAAAGCATCTTTGGAACGATTAAAACTCGGGAAATCAGAATCGGTGCTACGGCTCTAAGCATCTGGCCAATACACGAATGCCAAAGCATATGGCCATCATTCACAATGGAATATAAGTTTATTCTATTCATTATGCTTATGGACATTTCTCTCAATGTTTTAAATGTTTGCATATTATTGTGGTATTATCATTTTTGCTGCGTTACAAAGGTGATATCAGTCACTAGCTTTGAAAGAAATGACTGCTTCCAAGTTGTATATTTCCATTACATTTTTACATATAAAAGAGAAACAAAACTGAAAAAGGGATGCATTTAAATGTATGTAGGGGGTATACAACTTCCCAGCTGGAAACTGGATTTGACAGTGAGTACCAGTGATAGACTATTTCCTGTGGAGGATATCACAAGGTAATAGAGTAGCAGTCGAAACAACACTTTCTATAACACATTGTACTGGCTTCATTTATCTGTTCAATGAATAGGAAATCTACTTAAGCCACAGTGCCAAGATATGCTATTTCTTTTGCTTCAAATGCATTTTTCACATTGCCATAGTACTAATGGAAAAAGTGTTACAAACAAAAAAATGTCTTTTATCCCACAGAATACTTAATTCATGGAGGGAGCTTTTAACTAAAGTTTCTATCAGGGTTTTACATATGGAATAGAACATTTTCAAACTTTATAGCCTTCTGTAAAGATGAAGTATTCAGGAGAACTGAAAAAAATTATACACGTCATCATTATCTTTAAGAAACACACATACTGTTTAAATATAAATCCCTTCTATTGAGGTCATCTATCCATTACCTTACACAGTGGTGGCTTGTAGCGGAGTCATACTTCATGCGTTTCTTCATCTACATGCTCAGACTTGTGCAGTGGCCAGGAATGATTTTTTCCCAGTTCAGCTGACAAAGAGACTGCTCTCACTTCTCTGTGATGTAACTCTAGCTATGGCGATCCATGCCTTTGTGATTTCTGCCCCTGATCAAGGCAGTATGATTCACCTATGGGATGATTCAAAGTCACAGAGACGTTAGCTGATCCAAATCCGAGTTGCTCAACTCCTGAATGGTGCAGTCATTAAGAACACTTGGAACCCACATTTTTTTTTTTAGGCACTCGCTTTGAAGATAATACCAGATTCAATCTTAAGGTCATGATCCTCTCATTTTTAAAGCCCTCAGTGAGCTAGGGCCTTGCTTTTTGAGGATAACTGGATCCCCCAGGAACTGTGAAAAGTATTGAAATTTGCTTTTTTTTTAAAATCATAATGAACACTACACATCTTTTTCTCAGCAAAGATAGTGACAGAAAACTGGCAAGCTTTGTTCTTTCCTCTAGATAGCGCTCTCCTGCCTTGACCTAGGGAACAAGGGAAGGACACAGAAAGTAGCCCTTACTTTGACCACAGTGAGGCTATTAGGATAGGATTTTCAAAAGTGCTTACACTGGCCTAAGTCTCCCTCTTTTCAAATAAATGTAAGTCTTATCATAGAATCGTAGAAAATTAGGGTTAGAACAGACCTCAGGGAGTCACATCTAGTTCAACCACCTGCTCAGAGCAGGACCAGCCCCAACTAGATCATCCCAGCCAAGGCTTTGTGTAGCCGGGTCTTAAAAACCTCCATGGATGGAGAGTCCACAGCCTCTCTGGGTAACCTGTTCAGTGCTTTACTACCCTCCTAGTGAGATAGATTTTCCTCCTACCCAATCTAAATTTCCTTTGCTGCAATTTGAGACCACTGCTCCTTGTTCTGTCATCTGTCACAACTGAGAACAGTCCAGCTCCATCCCCTTACAAACCCCGCTTCAGGTAGTTAAAGGCTGCTATTAAATATCCCCTCACTCTTCTCTTCTGCGGACTAAATAAACCTAGTTCCCTCAGCTTCTCCTCAGAAGTCATGTGCCCCAGCCACTAACCATTTTCATTGCCCTCCACTGGACTCTCTCCAACTTGTCCACATCCTTTCTGTAGTGGGGGGCCAAAACTGGACCCAGTGGTCCAGATGTGGCCTCACCAGTGCTGAGTAAAGGTGAATAATCACTTCCCTCCATCTGCCGGCAATGCTCCTGCAGGATGCTGTTAGCCTTCTTGGCAACAAGGGCACTCAGCTTATTGTCCACTGTAACCTCTCAGTCCTTTTATGTTGAGCTGCTGCTTGGCCAGTCAGTCCCCAGCCTGTACTGGTGCATGGGGATTGTTCTCCCAAGTGCAGGACTTTGCACTTGTTGTTGAATCGCATGAGATTTCTTTTAGTTCAATCCTCCAATTTGTCAAGGTCTGTCTGAATCCTAGCCCTACCCACCAATGTATCTACTACTCTACCCAGCTTGGTGTCATTGGCAAACTTGCTTAGGGTGAAATCCATCCCATCTTCCAGGTCATTGATGAACATACTGAATAAAACCGGCCCCAGGACAGACCCCTGGGGCTCTCCACTTGATACTGGCTGCCAACTAGACATTGATCACTACAATCCAGCTAGTCGGATCTATCTACCTTACAGTCCATTCATCCAGCCTGGACTTCCTTAGCTTGCTTGTGATAATGTTGTGGGAGACTGTATCAAAAGCCTTGCTAAAGTCAAGGTATATCATGTCCACTGCTCTTTGTACCTCCACAGGGCTGGTCATCTTGTTAAGGTGACTGTATTTGGATCTTGGGGAGCATGGAGTTGGGGTCTAACACATCTCATCATAGAAGGCAGTCAGGTTGGTCAGGCATGACTTGCCTTTGGTGAATCTATGCTGACTGTTCCTGATCACCTTCTTCTCCTCCAAGTGCTTAGAAATGAATACCTTGAGGACCTGCTCCATGATTTTTCCAGGGACTAAGGTAAGGCTGACTGGTCTATAGTTCCCTGGATTGTTCTTCTTTCTTTTATTAAAGATGGGCACTATCCCCTTTTCCAATCATCTGGGACCTCTCCCGATCACCATGAGTTTTCAAAGATAATGGCTACAGCTCTGCAATCACATCGGCCAACTTCCTCAGCACCCTGAGATCTTTTGCATCCAGCCCCATGGACTTGTACACATCCAGATTTTCTAATTACCTTCTCCCCAAACTGTGCTGTCTGGCCCAGTAGTCTGGGAGCTGACTTTGCCTGTGAAGAATGAGGTGAAAAAGAAGCTGAGTACTCCAGCCGCTTCCTCTTCCTCTGTTACTAGGTTGCCTCCCTCATTCAATAAGCTACCCACATTTCCCTTGATGCTCCTCTTGTTGCTGACATACTTGTACAAAACCTTCTTGTTACCCTCCGTGTCCCTTGCCAGCTGAAACTCCAGTCATGCTTTGACCTTTCCAATTTCATCCCTGCCTGACCAAGTAATACTCTCATACTTCTCCCTAGTTGTTTGTCCAAGTTTCCACTTCTTGTAAGGTTCCTTTTAGTGTTGTAGAGCACTGAAGAAGTCTCTGCTAAGCCAAGCTGGTCTCCTGCCATACTTGCTAGTCTTCTTCCATGTTGGGATGCTTTGATCCTGTGCCCTCTGTTAGGTTTCTTTAAAGAACAACCAGCTCTCCTGGACTCCTTTCCCCGTCAGACTTGCCTCCCAGGGGATCCTGAGCATCAGTTCCTTGAGTGAGCTGAAGTCTGCTTTTCTGAAGTCCAGGGTCCTTACTTTGCTACTCTCCTTCCTGCCTTTCCTCAGCATCCTAAACGCTGTTATATCATGATTCCTGCTGCTCAAGTTGCCATCCACTACATTCCCCACCAATTCTTCCCCACTTGTGAGCAGCAGGGCAAGAAGAGCATGGCCCCTAGTTGGTCACTCCAACACTTGCACGAGGAAGTTGTCCCCAACACTCTCCAAAAACTTCCTGGATTGCCTGTGCACTGCTGTATTTCCCTCGTGAAAACCAGGGCCTGTGATCAGGAAACTTCTGTTCGGTGTTTCAGGAAAGCCTCATACACCTCATCCTGGTCTGGTGATCTATAGCAGATACCCACCATGGCATCACCCTTGTTGCTCTCCCCTCTGACCCTAACCCAGAGACCCTAACTGTGCTCCAGTCATGCAAGCTCCCACCAAGTCTCTGTTATTCCAATGACGTCACAGTTTGGTGACTGTGTGAGGACTTACAATTCATCTTGCTTATTTCCCAGGCTCCGTGCATTTCTGTACAGGCACCTGAGGTAAATAGCTGATTGCCCTCTTTTCACAGGAGGAATGAGAAGGCTTCCCCTGTTGCGCTCTCCTGCTTGTGCTTCCTTTGGGTCACCCACTTCCCCACTTACCTCTGGGCTTTGTTCTGCATCCTCTGGAATCCCACGAGTTTAAAGCCCTCCTCACTGCGTTAGCAAGCCTGTCTGCGAAGACGCTCTTCCCTCTCTTTGCCAGGTGGATACCGTCTTTCTCACAAATTCTTCTTCTTGGAACAACATCCCATGGTCATGCCCAGCAGTATCATTGGTGCCCACATGGATGAGCAGTATGGGGTAGTAGCCAGAGGGCTGGATGAGTCTCAGTAATCACTCCATGACATCTTGGATCCAGGCTCTGGGCAAACAACAGTCCTCCTGGGACAACAGGTCAGCCCAGCAGATGGATAGCTCTATTCTCCACAGAAGGGAGTCTCCAACCACTACCATCCATTACTTCCCCTTGATGGCCATGATCTCGATCTTCCCTACCTTGGGAAGGCCTGGCTTGTCCTCTTCCACCAATGAAACATGCTCCTCCTCTGTTGCTAGGGCTACATATCTGTTATTCAGGCAAACCACTGTAGGTGGAGATGAAGACTTCTGCTCACTGCCAGAGGTCACAAGCTTCCAACTTTCACTTTCCACCTTCCTGGGAATCCACATCCTCACTCTTCTCTAGCGCTGCCTCTGGCAGTTCTTCCTCTGCAGTCCTAGAGGTCTCCTCCAACATTGAATCGATGAAGTCCCCATGGTGGAGGATGCTTTGGAGCCTCACCACCTCCTCTTGTAGCTGCCTTGCCTGCTTCTGAAGGACACCACCAGGAGGCGCTGCTCACATCGCAGGCACTCCTCCACCTGGCTGTCACTGGAAGGAACCTGCAAGCTGCAGTCTCCCAAGTGTCAAACCAGGACCTGGGTGGAAAATTCAACAGTGAGCGGTTCTGCCTGGACAGATACCTCACAGGTGCAAACAGAGAAAGAGCTTGCAGTGGAAGTGGCTCTGGCCTTGCAATGTCCTCCAGCCACTTCTAGTTAAACAAGGGGCTTATGTATTGGTCTAACTCATGAGTTTTAACTACTTTCATTAAATATATTAGGTTAGCTACTCTTAATTAAAGAAAGAGCTTGCCTTAAAGGATCCCCTTCAAAGAAAGGGGCAGATTACTGACCTATAAACTGACTTATGAACTTCTGGCAAAACTTCTCTGTTTGCTGTCTGTGGTTGCTTGCTCCCTGGTCATTTAGGGAGTCTCCTTTTATACCCTGCTGGGCTTGGCTCTGCCCCTTTGTTAGGGATTTTGTCAGACACAGGCAGCAGTCACTCTGCAATAACCCAGCTAGCACCACTCCCAGCTGCTCAGAGCACACACAGCAAGCAGACAGACGCCTAAACAAACACGCAGCAAGTCAAACACACAGGCAGCCCTGGCTCATTTATCTTCCAGGAGCAGGATTTGGTGGCTAGTCCCTGACTACTCTTCCTCTTCCTCCTCTTGCTCCCAACCAAATGCTTGCAAATTGTCCTGTTGGCTGTCCCTGACTGTTTGCAGTCCCTTTTCACTGTTTCAACTTAACACTGGGAGCAGAGTTAAGTTGAAAGCTGAGTGCTTTTTTCACCTTTACATTTTCATTCTTTTACTTGCTTCCTAGATACTACTGATCCAAATGCCCACAAAAAGAGAGAGACACAGGTGTTTAGTGGTTATTTTACATGCAATGCTGTTTTTAAATATGAGGAAAATTATCACTAGGTAGAAACACTGGTTTGTTTTTGAAGTGACCTGCTTCAGGTAACTCTTAAGTTAAAACTAAATGTTTAGTTGAAACATATAAACACCTGAATGAAATAATATCAGGAACTGTAGCTGCTGGAATGTATTGGGGAGGGAAGGGGAGTGTCAGGCCCTTTGAAAAGTACTTTGGCAATACTTTCATGTTATGATGTTACTTTAGTTTCTTGAATAAATTAAGAAGATGGGCATAGTCCAGGACTACATATAATTGTACAACTACCCTACTGAGTGACATAAGATGTAAAAGACAGGAGACTGGTTGAAGTCATCTTCTAGAAGGAAATGTTTAAATGTATTAATATAACAAGATTTTTGTGCAGCATGGGTGATTATTTTACCATCTGTAATCAGTAAAGTATCTCAAGTTAGAAAAACCTGATGCGTTGGAATATAATGTAGTATGTCAAAATGATATGCATCTTTATTTTTTATGTAGGCAGCGGGGGGTAGAACAGCACTTCCATTTTCTGAATTTAGCACCGGGTATACTATGTGTTCCAAATCATATTTAACCTAGCATATAGCAGATGGATCTTATATCATGTTAAAGGACAGAAAAAGAACCACTGACAAATATCAGAAGTAAGGGATGTGTAAAAGCCAGAAATTTTGCAAGTTCTAGTGAAGGAAGACACGTGAAGACCGGTCAGGTCATATATATTGTAGTATCACTATCAGAACTGCCATTCATACAATCATCTATAATATATTGGTCTCACACAACCATTCAGTTTCTCCTGGGAGAGCCACGACTCTCCCAGGACAAGTCATGGTTGTACAGATATTCAGGTTTTTACACTCAGAATAAGAATGGCCACTCCAGAAGAAAAATAACCCAGGTAACAATCAGGGTTAAATCACTCCCAGGAAAGTTTCTTCTGGGAGAGACAATTTTTGTACATGCCATGACTTTTTTCATAAGTCCTCCAGAATCCTTTCCTCTTCCCCAGGGAACATGTGTTGCTCACTGGATTCTGCTGCTCCAGCAGGGAGCAGAACACACCCCGCATTGTGCTTCAGGGAAGCACAAGCTGACCATAGGCAACCTGCATCAATCAGGGCTGCCCTATGCACTGCTACCATCTGTTGCCAGTCAGACTAAGGAAGCCTGCAGAGCAGGCTGAGATGTATGCACAGGAGCTCCCTGCTGGCTGCACAGGGTCAGCACTGCAAGCTTCCCACACTTCAGAGCCTTAGCATTTGGATAAGTTTATCTACCAGAAGAAGAAACCTGGGCGAATTTCCACATATTATTTGAATGCGTCACAGCTGCCCTACCACCAGTACTGTGGGTATATGTAAGTATCTTGATGGTAGAGAGCAGTATCTAGAAGTGATGGATAATTACACCCCTCCCTATCATGTTCTAAACCTGGTTCTCAACTGGGGGTCTGTAGCCCTGCTGAGGGGCCATGAGCAGATTTCAGGGGGTCCACCCAGCCTGGCCTGGTGTGGGGAGGAGCTGCCTTAGCCCCCCTAGGTCTGAGATGAGTCCCAAGGAATTGGCAGGGGTAGACCCATTCTGCCTGGGCCCACAGCCTCCATCTTGCAGGCAGCACTGCACGTGGGCAGCTGAGGTTCAACACTGCAGGTGCTCAGGTGAGTGAGGCCCTGGGACTTGCCGCCACCAAGCCCTGCCTGCCGTACCCAGGCTGTTTGGGTGGGGCTCAGGAGCCGGGCAGTTGTGGCACAGGTGGGCTGTGGAGTTTTTTGTAGCATGCTAAGGCGGGCATCAGGAAGAAAAATGTTGACAATCCCTGTTCTAAAATATCCAACACTCATCATAGCTTTCCAAACTGACTCATTCTGAAAGGTTCTCCATTTTGGTCAGTGGATTCAGATGTTCCAGAAAGAGAGTTGAGATTTTTTTTTCTTACCATGTACATTCTAGGAATGGTGCTTCAATTCATGTTAAATTGTTTTATTTCCAGTGCTGCATGGCTGCATTTTGATCGCAGGGAGAGCTATGAAATAAGTTTTTGTGATTTGTGAAGGGCTTAGGCAATCAAACACACCTTTTATGTCATTACCACTGCATAAAACTGTATGTTCACTATAACAGTTCAGAACTACAGGAAGCATAGAGTAAAAGAAAAAAATGATTGTTTGCTCAATATATTTATCCCTTATCCATGTGAAATAAAGAAAGGAAATATATCAGGGTGTCAGTGGCATGTACATTTAACTCTTGCTGGTGAACTCTAAAGCATAATAGACAACCACCACACATTTGGAGATGAATGTGCTCTTTTCCTTCAAGTATACCATCTATCAAAAAGCTTGGCAAAATATATATACAGATAAATATTTAAGGTTTGACTTAGGCCTAATTCATGAAAGTCCTTGGCTTATATTAATATTATAAGCACAGTGTATAGGTGGCTTCTAATCACTGCCACCACAAATTTGCAGACACCTTTGAGTCCATCCCATACAAAGCTGTTTGCATATAACATCCAACTACCCTTCACAGTTCTGGCCAATGCTTGGCTTCTTCCAGGATTGGAGGCCTCTTCAATGCCTATATAGGCTTCTTTCACAAAATGCATGAATTCCAAAAATAAGTATCATGTAATTTATGATTGGCTTTAGGGGGTAGAAAAAGCCATATATTTATTTTGTAGGACCAATATATAATTCCTTACTTACTATATTAACATCCTGCACCCTTACCTAAAAGGCAACCAGTTCTAGGCAAAATATATGAACAAAAGATTTGTACTTGATACTTTAGATTAGAACAGAGAAATATTAGCCTACAAAATTCTCCCCTCTGTCTGTAATATGGCAATGAAGCTTCCATAAAAGATTGAAAACCGAGTTTGTTGTCTCAGAGCCCTGAAATGGAAGGAAACTGTCTAATATTTTGCTTTCTTCTCCATAGAAAGGTAAAGATTGCCACAGTGGGCAGCCCAGTGATCCATGTATCCAGTATCTTTTCACCTACACTGGCCCGTACACCTCAGATTTTGTCAAAGCTATAGCAGACTCAGATTATCTAGAATATTCTGCCCATAGGAGATTCTTCCAAATCCATGTCAGCTAGTAGTTGATATATGCCTTGAAGCTTCAAGAATTGCAACTTCAAAAAACAAAAACGAGTTATCTTAATTTTGTTCTACTTCCACATACATAGCTCAAAGCGTTTTTGAATATTTGCATGTGTTAGGTCGTATTCTCTATTCACAATGTATTCCAGGGTTTAACTATACTTTAAAGTTAAAAAGTACTTCCTTTGACCAGATTTACGGCTTTTCCATTTCATCCAATTTCTCCTTGTTGTCATAAAATGAGAGTGATGGAAACATACAATTTACTTATGTACATGGCTCATTATTCTGTATACTTCCTTTATGTTCTCAAGGTAATTCAGTTAATCTCTGAACTAAACATTTTCAGTCTGCTCAATCCCCAGTGAAGGTTTGTCTATCGAATAATTTCCCTTTATTTTTCATCCACATGTATTGCTGTTCTCTCTCTCTCTCTCTTTTTTTAATACAATGACCAGAAATAAATATGGGGCAGGACATATTAATACAATGATTCTGAAATATTTTCAGTACTATTTTATTTCCTACTCTTCATACATTCTAACTTTTTCTTTTGGCAGCCAGTGCACATTGAGTGGAAATCTGCACTGAGTTGTCTCCAGTGACATATAGATCATTTTCCTGAATTGTTTACAGTTAATTTGGTGCCCAATAATACATATAAGCACTTGAAATTATTTTCTCCAATGTGTGCTACACATTTGTTAAAACTGGATTTGATACACTGTTTGTGCACCCTGTTTTAACAGGTTCCTCTGAAGTTCTTCACAGTCTTCTGTAATATTGTTCAACCTCAACAAAGATGTCAGCTGCAAACTATAACACATTCTCTCATTTAGGTGATTAGTATTAACATTAAGCAACACTGGTTTCACAGTATTTAGGGTCCTTTGCTTTTCACTTTTTCCCATGGTGAAACCTGCCCATTTCCATTTCTGTTTTCTGTTATTGTTTTTTTTTTGTAAAGTTCCTTTTTTGTACCTTTTTTTTTTGTCTCTTTCTCCAAGCATGTTTCTGTAGCATTTTGTGTTCCTCCAAGACTTTTTGCAATTAGATCATTACTTTCCATTATCTGGCAAATATATTAGGTATGTTTTCCTTTACATAGAGATGCTGGTTTATCCTTACTATGTCATGCTAAAATAGATGTTTAAACCCCGCTCCCCCCATTTTAAATAACTCAATCAATTTGTAATGATCATGCAATTGCTTCACAAAAAAAAATTTCAATAATTAGATTTGGAAAGCACAGCTTTAAAATCATGGATGCTACAATGATGGCTGCAGCAGAAGAACGCAGGTGGGCTAAATGACCACCATAACTGACAACACACAACAAATCAAGTTCAGGAAAGGGTCAAAGGTCAGGTGCACAAGGATATGTGTGGCTTCTGGAGAATTTCTCGCAGAAATTGAGAGATAACACACATGTTGCTAAGGTAACAAGTATTCACGCTTGCAAGTATAAATGGGCATGTACAATCAGTATAAAATTGATAAGTAGGATCTGGATGCCCTGGGGCTTCTCTAGTTTGTATACAGCGCTTTGTGTACATGCATTTTACAACTGATTAACCCTTCCCCTCATTCACCGATTGCTTCGGTAACCAGTTGTGTGCAATGATGAAACAATTCACAGGAAATAGCAGAGCTCTATCTTGCAAAGGTGCTGTGCTTAACTATGAAGTACTGAGCCACCTTAGGAAACTCTTAAGGACCTCACAAACACAGCAGCACACAACGTGTGATGTACAAAAGGACTTCTAAATCCATAATGAAATAAAACAAGACAATATAGAAATGGGTACTACAGACACACACAGAAGGATCCGCTTTGCTGTAAAAAATGAGTTTACCTCAGTGTTATCATACCCCTTTTGTGCTTGTCTGCTACGAAATTCCTATCACCATGTTCTCAAAAAATGCACTTAAAACCTAGCACAATCATGGGAACCATCAAAGCCCCAAAGGTCAGTTATGCAATTCTCCTAATCAGTGCCCTAAAATAACCAGATGAGAGGCTGACTACAACTTTCTCATTTTATTTGAACAAGACAGGTGCAAAAACTCTGTTGTATCTTATTAGGAATATTTGTCACTAAAGTTAATTTATCAAGTTTATTTACTGAAAAGGTCACATGTACAAGCATTGTAAGTTTCCAATTAAAGTAAGGGTCCCAAACTCAAACAAAACCAAAATTAAGTACTAGGTTATGGCTAATAGAAACTTGAACTTCTTTCAGTTTTGAAAACAACTCTTTTTAGTAAAACAAAATTTAGCTACTGCTCAAGGACTTTAAGTTTTTCTAAATATGACACCTACATTTTGGAAAATCATAATCCTCCATCTATTCTCCCAGGCATCTCACAATTTATAACACTACTTTTATGGATATTGAGCTATGAAGCAGAAGTGCTAACCATGGGATTCCTGAATTACTTTTAGTCATTGTAATCTTATTGGTAAAAAAGGAACAGCTGCTTATAGCATTTAACAAACAGATTTTGCAACACAAAACCAAAAGGGATGTGCTACAACTAAGATAACACAACAGGCTAAGCAGATCAGGTCAAGAACATTTCTAATCTCTCCAGTGGTCAGGTGACCCTAACCTTACAGTGAAATGTTCTAAGGTCAGTTCCCTATTTATACTCAAGAAGTTTTTTACATTTAAGAGCAGCTGGCAAAGGCTTCCCAAAAGTCTTTTCACTTCACCTTTACAGATGAAAAAACAACAGCTTACAAAACTGAACATGACTATTTAAGTGTTTATTTCCTTTACTATATATTGAAAAGTAGCTATGACATTTTGGACAGGTGTTCTACCTCCTACCTTACCTTTTGTAATGTTGTTGGTTAAAATATTAATCCATAGCACTTGAAAAGTCAAGCACTTTCTAAAATTACAGCACATTCTTGGGCTACACAAATGATCAAAGTGTTTTTTTTTCTGGGAGATAAAGGGCAGAAGCTTACAAGAGAAAGCTAAGCACTTCAGAGAAGCATTACATAAATAAGAGGATGTACCCAGAAAAGGAGATGATTAACCACTAGAAATCAAATTAAAGTTTTATTCTAGTAAATTTAGATTTCTTTTTGTCATGAACAATTCCATTGCCAAACACTTGCCTATTTTTTGGCACCATAGACATTTTTTTTTTTTTAAACCTGTGGAACTGCCTTTAATTCTAGAAATTAAAATGTGCAAGAAGAGCAGCAATACAGGACAATGACTATCAGTGAGATAAGTATGTGTGACTCATTCCAAGTGAGGTCAATTTTCCCTGGTGCAAGATGGCCTTCACAAATTTCTCAACAGCATGTTGGTCCTAGAGAGTACCAGGCATTACACAACTGAAGTTGATGGCAGCCAGAGGGGGGAATCCTAGAAGAAGGTCCCATACCAGTTAAAGGCTGTTGTCTACTCAGATACCTCAGTAGGCTAGTTCCTCAAACATTTTATGTCTAAGTTTGATGACTGGTTCTTTGGGAGAACATTTTACCTGGGCCGCGGGGGGTGGTGGAAACAGATGTAACCTTTTGTTGCCTAAGTGACATGCTAAACGTTTTTATGGCAGCATAAAGGCTGAGGGAACAGATGTCTCCGCCCTTTGTCACGTTAAAGTAGTGGCCACAGCAAAGATGCAGGTGGTATCAATTTGAGGCGCTATTTAGCAGAAGATATTAGGGCTCTGTAAAGCTTCAGTCTCTGATTCGATTCGGCGGAGATTCAGCCCTATTCGGTGAACAAATCTCCAAATCCAAATCAAATCAGAGGATCTCTCCAAATCGAATCGGAACCCTTCAAATCAATTCAGAGAGATTTGGAAAGATCCAGAGATTCAGACATAGATACAGCTTTGAATGTTTTTTCTACATACCTCTAGGTAGCAGGTGGCTCGTGAACACTGCGATGCCAGGGCACATGGAGTGTCCCACAGGAGCATGGGGGACTACCCAGCACACTTGGCAGAAGACCCGGAAGTGGACCTGAAGTACTTCTGATCCACTTCCAGGTTCGCCACCAAGCACACGGAGGGCCCTTCCCCCCACAATCCAGTGGGATCCTCCATCTTCCCCAGCATTGCAGTGTTTATGAGCCACGCCTGGTACCTTGAGGTATGTAGAAAAAACATTTAAAGCTGTTCTTATGGCCGAATCGCTGAGCCTCTGAATCAGCTCTGGATCTTCAGATTCAGATATGTCCAAATCAAACCAGGGACGGTGATCCGGATCAACTAATCAAATCCCTGTCCCTGATTCAGGTCAAAACCGAATCCAAATTGAATAGGGCCTGCTTTGCACACCTGTAGTAGATACCTGTTTACTTTATGGCTCAAAAGCACAGGCAGCTTGGAGCTGCCCATTTTGTGCAGCAACCCTGGGCAGGTGACTCCAGGGACTTAAGGGGCCTGATCCTGCACACCCCAGGTATTCCTTTACACTGCAGGATTGGATCCCTCAAGCTGTGGGAACCCTTGGCTGGTTTTCCCCACTTATGGAGACGCAACTCTTGGATCTCTTGGGTGTGCCTCAGTAAACAGGTAAAATCAAGGTTTCTCTGCTTCCTGAGTCATGCTGCTGGGATTTTTAAGGCAAGTCTCAGTAAGCAGGCAAAGCCAAGCAGGCACTCCCAGGGCTTCAGGCGGGGCCTGATCCTGAGTGGGAATTCATAGGATGTACAGGACTAGGCCCCTCGAGTCCTAGGAGAACACACCGCCCACTGTCCGAGAGCATCAACAGACAGGACGATTGAAGACGTGCTTTGCACAATGATGCAGACCAGCTGTGCTAGCACATATCCTGGCACAGCAGATCCACTTCATTTGGTGGCATCTATGAATAGTCTTGATAAGCTAGGTTATGTCTTTCAGATAAAGAGAATATCATATATAGCCAAAGAGTCTGTGGAGGTTACATCCTCGTATAAAGCTAACATCTGATCCATATGGGAGTTGAGTGATATCTTTCAGTATCGGTAGTTTTCTTCATAAAGCCCCAATTATGAAGCAAGCTAAAAACTCATTACAAAGTACCTAATGAGACCATGGCAGAAAGTTATGTCCATTTCACACTTCTAAACCATTAGGAAAGACCATTTTTCAGCATTTCAGAAAAAAAACAATGTTGGGGTAAAATCCTTTCTGGAGATAATGCAACTTATTATGTAGAGTGATTATTTGTAGGTTTCAGCAAGCCAGTCTGGAAGGTTTCCTTGTTTAAAAAAATATCAGCCAAAATCAAAACCCATTGCTGAGAACATTAAACAATTTAGTATAAATGCTTTTCTGAATTCATTAAATTCATTTTCTAAAAAGACACTGTCATTTGGCAATCTGGTCTTAATAAAGCAGCCATTTTTCATCTATAAAGTATACCCCAATTACGGGCCAAAGGTAGCACATTTAGCATTATTCCTTTTTACAGTGAACAGGCCCTAAATGTTGCATAATATTTAATTTGAAACCATAGATTTCCTTAATAAAAGTCTGTCTACCTTTTCATCTCCCATTGTAGGAAGGCTCTTTTTATTCCCAAACAGTGCTAATTGTGATATGTTTCTTAGTCTTCACTAATACCTTATGGTTTTCAATATCAGCTATTTTCCATGTCACTCATACAATTTGAAGCTGCATCAGATAGTATTTTAAGCTATTTGTGACCAATCTAACAGCCCAATGTTGTACAGAACCGTCTGAGGTAAAATACTAGAAAAAAAGATGAAATAATATGCCAAACCAATTAACCACAGTGGGATATTCTTTGACTGAGCTACAGCTAGCATATTAGGGCTCTGATGAATAGTAGTATCATTGTCATAAGCAGTACATCTCTGCGTTTAGTAAGAAAATAAACTTTCAGATTCAGTGCACATAACACATTTATAAGAGTCTAGATTAAATTACAGTTGCTTCTGTACATTGCAAACCTTTCTCGACAAGCTTTGGCAAGAAGCAGCATCTGGTGGTGGAAATGTTATATTTCCCAAATACTTATCTTCAGAAAGTAATGCTTTTATTTACCCTTAAAAGGACAAAAGTGAAAAAAACCCTAAAAATCTTGAATCAGTGATTGGCTTTTGTATAGCCACCCTTGGACAAAAGACTTTTTTTTGTTTGGTTGGTTGTTTTTGTTTTGCTTTGTTTTTTGATACCTCAGAAATAATCCGTCCCCAAAGTAATGCAGCAGCTTTCTATTAGATCTTTTTAGTAGCCTCTGGACTATTTACATTACTTTTAAAGGAAACAAATATCTTCTACTTGCTCATGTTGATGCTTACAAGTGTTTGTTGTACATTTGCCAGATAAAATAGACAAAGCCGTTTTTGTTTTGTTTGTGTTTTAACGGTACGTGAGAAGTCAGATTTTGGTCCAACCCTCCACAGTTACGGACAAACAGAGGACACCTCTCCTCAGCCATGTGACTTCCATGTCATGGCACCAGACACAGACAAGGGAGAGTTAGCAAGGGCTGAAATCACCTCTCCCTTCCTCATTCTGGAGTTGAACACATAATAGGAGAGAAAGGGTTGAGACAAGTGATAATCTGCTGCTAAAGACTGATAGCAGACAGTTTCTCCCTGGGAGCAAGAGGTAACAGTGAAGGTTACAATTTATTTCCCAGGCTTCTCCTACAGCACTACAACTCCACTCTTCTCCTTATATAAAGCTCCTGGTTAAAGCCCAACCTAGCCCAATTAAGTTTATGGCATCCTTTCAGGACATGCTATCAAAATGCCAGGGCTTCCTCTCCAGACAAATTTCTCTCTAAAATATACAACTGAAATAGTAGGACATAAACTTACTAATTGCCAAATTCTGTTACCGTGTTCAGGATGATGAGTCCCGTGGATTTCTAGGGAATACTCAGACTGAAGTGTAACTTTTCAAACGAGTGAGACCAACTATTATTATCAAGGATGGATGGCCTGAATTGTTACATAAAGTGGTCATTATTAAAAACCTAATACCGCTACACTCATATATTAGTCCCTTTCTCCTTCCTCCCTTTTTCTCCCCACCTCTCTCTCCCTCTCAGGAAAATTTACTTAAAAACTAGATTAGGATCTGTCTACTGTTTATTTCCCATCTGAACTTCTAATAGACTATTTTGCTAGTTACAATATCATGAAAGAATTATGAGTTAAGTTTCAAAATATGCCAGTAGAAATAAATATACTCTTAAGGAAAAAGATGATCTTTTCATGGGCATATCATTATTGATAAAATCTAAAGGAAGAAAAATAGTGAGGCATTAAGCAAAATTGTTGTTATTTAAGTAACATTCTGTAAGCTGTTTTGGTACCTGGTTAAACTACCTAAAATAACATCTACATTATATGGAGGATTATGATTTTTTTAATTAGCTGTAATGGAATGAATAGAAAATCTTCTCTGTGGGCTGACACTGTGCTGATTTGCACATCATGCTGTGCATTTTGTAAATAATTTTCCTAAAATTATACCTAGGCTTCACTTGAATAATGTCATGACACACTTGACTTAGGGTGTAATATCTATAAATGAGAGCAACAATGTAGCTCAAAATGTCCTTAGTAATTCCTACTTCTTTCCCTGAGGTAATGGACAGACAAACTTTTCAGTAGCTAGGCATTTGAAACAGCAAACGTATAGATTTTACTCATTGATCCTGGCATGGGGATCTGCCTCTTTAAGGAGCAAGGGGCTGTGGTCTGTTAGCCATGCATGCTAACTGCTCTGTTCTTCCCTATAGAGAAAAGGAGGGAAACATATTCTTACAACAGACCTAGAAGCAAGGAATTGATACAAGGGAACCAGGAAGGGCAGAGAAAGGGGGTCAGCCTAAGATTTATGTTAAACAAATAAAACTAAGTCCTAGAGGGAGCTAAAACATGTCAATGATCCGGGGTGAGGGAGTGGGCTGGGGACATGGGCCAGCTGCCTTCCATATAGGCAGCCAGCTCATCATACATGATGGGCATATCACCACTGGATGATGAGCTACACTTGCAGTCACAATCCATCCTGCACCATTGCTTCACGGTTGCATTTATTACCCATGTGTCCATAAAAAAGAAAAGGTAAAAATGATAATATCAAGCGATTATCCTGCTCTCTCCAGTAGGTACGGCTGATGAATCTTCTTCCATCAGCTACAGGCCTTCTGCAGGCCTATCATCCTTTGCTTTTTTTCTTTGGTCTTGTATACAACCTCCTGCTAAGGTTCCAGGAGAACCCTCTTGTTTAATGGGTGGAGACACCAGAATATACCAGCTACATCCCCTAATGGGTAGTCATCAAAGCCTGTCATATAACACCTCTTAACCAGTGAGTACCAGCTTGGGCCCTATCCAATGAAGCGCTTGTTCTCTTTGGTCCTTCTGTTCCTTAAGGAAGCAAACCATTCACTTACCCTCCTACTTTCCCCAGGACTAGGATTCTGGATACCTAAATTGTATCAGGGTACATACACCAGACCATAAATGTTCTGAAAGGTTTCAAACTCCAGTATGTTCTTCAGGCTAGATATTCCGCTTAAAATACAGTTTTAAATATTTCATCAATCAAAATGATAGGGGGAGGATTGTAAACTTTGAATAACCTTGATTTAGATGGAAAAGAAGTGTATGTATCAGGGAGGAAGCTATATCTCAAGTTTGAGAAGAAGTATCACATTAGCATCATGGGGCTGACAAGAAGTGACAAACGTTTGCTCCATCTTATAAGCTTGTTTAACAACCAAAAGGGGACAAAATGTAATGTGTCTATCAAAGGCATGCTTCTCATGATTCAAGTGGTAGCTCAGAATCTCAAATACAGAATTTTAAAATGAGAAAAACCTGTGTGTCCATTTGTATTAAACTACCACAAGATGCAAACTCTTTGTGATAGCCCTGTCATCCAGTCTTATCCCTAGCTCCCCAAACTTACACAAAGAATGTTGCAATCGGTTTCTGAATGACACTAAATCTCCCATACCATGACAGGCATAATCCTTTGGTAAAATAGGCTTCTTTATCTGTAATGTTATCATCTGTCAACAAAAGTGATGTGATGTCACATCAAGGACAGCATATAATGCGATTCGGATACAGATAAAAAAAAGTTTTCTTTTGCATGAAATAATCTGATTTGGAGATATCCGACAAGCACTGTAATTATTTGAAGTACTTATGACAAAGTAGCATAATTTGTCAATATTGCAAACATAATTGCAATGCGAGTAGTCAAAATAATTGTGATTAAACCACTTTTCAGGCACTGTTTAGAAGAAGATATAATGAGAATGACAAGGCACTACAGTTACTGACATTTAGAACTCTTGGAAATATTTCAAAATGCCTCGGGAATAATTTATATGGCGAAATGTTTTCTGTTTTGATTTTGATGTTACAAAGGTGTTTAGTACTGGTTGTGCATTCCTATGGACCTGTCAGTGAAATGCTTCTTCTTTGCACAAGATGCCACATCAGTCTATCATTACTGTTCTGTCATGTGTATCCTTCTGGAAGAGACGCACCTTTTGCCATCTCTTTTATATCATCCTGGTTCGCTTAAAAGCATCTTGGATTATTGTCACATTGTATTTTCTAATGTGTTTTACTATCTTTTTTCTCTGGGATCTTTTAGAGCTTGATATATTTAACCACTTACTTCCTACCATCAGAGATTTTCAGGGACCACTATGATTATCCAGTCTAACTTCTTGCAGAGCAAAGGACCAGTAATTCAGCAATGCAGCCTATAACTTTTATATGAATTACAGCATAGGCACAGACAGAAGTGACAAAGTTCACCTAATTTGACTACAGAAAGTGGTCCTTAGCCATGACCAGACACACGCGCATGGCTGCAGACAGCTTAAAAAATGGCCAATTAGGTGAAAATCTAACCCCTCATTGTATGAGGGGTCAGATGAAAACTTTCCAAAACAAAGCATCTTCTGTAACTTCTGTCTGCGCTGCCTCCCAGCCCTGAGCTGTTTTCAGAATGAGAGAGGGGAAAGGGAGCAGAGGGAGTTTGGTCTGGGATTATTTTCAGCCCCGACCCTGTATCACTAGCTGGGGAGCCCTAGATTGAGCCCCTCTTCTCTCTTTCCCCCTACTCCCATTCTGAAACAGGGGCAGGCTGGCGGGGAGGAGGAGCCATTGCTAGGGGAAATCAGCTGCACGCTCGCAGCCTACAGCTAGATTCCCCTCCTCCCTGGAACCAACAGTGAACTTCCGTTTGGTTCGGGGGATCGTTGTGAACCAGAACTCTTACAGTAAAGTATTCTCAGTGACAGTGGGGAACTGCACTCCTGTCTGCACCCTTAATCTTTTAAAAGGACATCTGCTATGGCTAGAAAGACTTCAGACAGTGGAGAAATCCACCTCAAGCTGAGGTGCATCGTTTTAAAGGTTAATTATCATCTCCATTAAAAATGGAGGCTCTTTTGTAGTACAAATCTGACTTACTGAATCTTGTTATCCTTTGTTTTGCAGCCTTAAGAGCCCTTTCTTAGTAATGCCTTAGGCCTTGCGTAGATGAAACGAGGGGCATGTGTACATGACACTTTAAAGTGGGTGAAAAGTTTTTGCGCTGCATTAATGGTGTTGGTGTTTTCACACATCAGTAGCATATTGCATAGTAATTCCAGCTTCTGTAACAAATTCGATGGTGTAATGCACCTTAAATGACTTGGGGTGCAGAAAACTAAAACTCCAAGGAGTTTTAGTTCACTGCTCCTACAGGCGCAAAGTAAAGCACTGGGCTCTGTGCAGCTCCGTGGCTCTGCAGGAAGCCCTGCAGGCAGCTTGGCAACAGCCCAGGAAAGCAGGCTCCACCCAAGAAAAGTGGAGAGCCTGATTTTTCTTTTTTCTTTCTTCTGGAGCCTGCCTGCCTGCCTGAGCTGCATGGGGGCCCAGTACTTCCCTCTATGGCCCCTGGGACTGCCCAAGTGGGTGCCTGCAGGTGGGTGCTGCTGGGGAGGGAAGCACTAGCCCCACCCCCAGCCCACGGACCACTCCACCCACCAGCAGCTCACCCTCCCCTCCATGCCACGGGAGAGGCAGGTAAGTTCGGGTGTGTGCACAACATGGGGGTTTAAAAGGCCCTAAATTGAAGCGGTGTTTTTAAAAACCCACTGATTCAATTTAGGGCTCCTGGTTTATCTACACATGCTCTTACAGACTGTGGTAAAGTCACCTTTGAAAGCAACTCACTAGACTGAGTTTATTTAGCCCCTCCTCAAAAAGCAGGTTTTCTAGCCCTCAGATCATTCTTGTAGCCCTTCTCTGATTCCCTTCAGTTTTTTTAACATTGTCTTGCAAGCATGGATATCTGAACTGGACATCACATTTCAACTTAATATGTCCAAAGATCACACTAGTCCCTCTTGTTCAGAGCCGAAGAAACGGTGGCTGGAATTTTGTTGAAGATTTCGGGTTCTATCAACAAATATAGTGCCTGGATTCAGGTTTTTCCAAAGACGTAAGTGTAAAACGCCTAAAATAATCATGATAAAAAGATTAGAACACAACATTATTTTATGGAACTATGTAGTGTTCTGCTCATGCTTTCAGCACACTTATTGTAACACAATGTCCCTGTCAGACACTCTAATACTATATGCCTAGGAAGAAATATGACCATCAAAATACACCTTCAGATTTGGAAGACCAGTGCATGGTAGATCATTTGAATCCTGATTTGAGAGTCAATGTCTTCAGGTATTTCAATTATTCTAGCTAGTATTATAGTAGAAATAATGTTCTTGAACTTTGGAAAATGCAGTTAAAACTGTGTGTCACTTTCAAAATTGTATTCCACATACCTCACACCCATTTCATGTGAAGAATGATGTGTCTCTTGATCAGGTTTTATAGAGCTATGACAATTCTTTGTACAGAAGGATGAAAATTATTCTTCCCCAGTGCTTTCATAAACTAGTTTTTAAAAAGGTATTCTCATCCCTCTTCTATCTCAAGCTGCTCAGGACCTTAAAGACCTGACATTTTCAAATCTGAGCAGAACCTCTTTCTCTCTCTTTTTTTACCAAGACCCAAGCCTACAAGTTCCTTCTGTTCTCTTTTCCAACAATCAGCATCCTCTGCAGAAAAAAAAAATCAAGTTAATACCATGGAACTGCAATTAATGCAATTAATTTCAACAGGATGATAAGAGTTCAGGCCAGAACAGGGAAGAAGAGATAAAAGAATATTTAAATAAGTTTGATGTATTCAATTGACAGGGCCTAATGAAATTCACCCCAAAGGCCTGGAGAAAGGCAAATGTAGCATGTTCAAAAGAGGGGGGACATGGGGAACTCAGAGAATTATAGATCAGTCGGCTCAATTTTGATACCTGAAAAAAATACTAAAACCAATTATTAAACAATTGTAAGCATCTAGAAATGTTCATAAACAACTAACATGAATCTCTTTTTCTGACAGCATAAGTGACCTAGTTGATGAAGGGAAATCACTAGATATGACCAACTTTCATAAGGTTTTTTTTTTTACTTTCTCCTATGCAAACTACGATAATGTAGACTAGATGAAATCACCATGAAGTGGCTGACTGGTTGAAAACACCACGCTCAGAGATTGGTTATCAGCGGTTTTCTGTCAGACCTGGAGGATATTCCAATTGAGGTCCCACAAGGGACTGTCCTGGGCCCATTTTTTTTCAGTATTTTCAATTCAACATTGACTTGAACAATAGCATGGAGAGTACACTCGTATAATTTTTCAGATGACACCTAGCTGGAAGGGAAAGCAGTTTGGAGAACAGGATTAGAATTCAAACTGATCTTGAAAAACTGCAGAAGTGGTGTGAAATAGGATTCAATTTAATGAGGTACCCTTAAGGAGGAATAATTAATCACCTAAACATAAAATGGGGAATGAATGGCTAGGCAGCAGTTCTGCAGAAAAG
>NW_017728924.1:527521-536282 GCF_001723895.1 Crocodylus porosus | reverse complement strand
AGAGGCAAGAGAAGAAGAAAACCGTTTCATTTTCAGCACACAGATTTGACTTAGATTCCAGGAAAAATACATTCTAACTATAAGGACAATATACCCTGCAAGAGGCTACTCCTAGCATGGTTATGGAATCTCCTGGGTTGGAGCTTTTAGGTTAGGTACAGACATTCAAAAAGCCCGAGGTGGAATAGATCTAAGTTACTCAGTTATCTGTAAGTGCCGTAGTTTTGATCAGTAGTGAAGAGAATACACATTGCCCTTTAGTAGGGTGGGGGTAGGGGGAGAAGAGTGCAAATCTTACACCAACTTCTGCTATTTTTAAACTAGTCTATGTGTGCCAAATTTCTATTCTGTTATGGGTATAGACAACTTTCTGATTGCTCATACCAGTAAAAGTGCAATGCCTGTACCTGGCCTCAAAGAACAGGCCAGACAATTAGCTGTCAGAGCTAGTCTTGGTTTACTTCACTCTGCTTCACTGCTATGGGGAGCAGATTAGATGATTTCAGGAATTCACACTTTTATTATGATCAGGGGACTGCCTCTCAAAATGTCTCTCAAGATTCAGATATTATAATGCTATATAATGCTCTTTTAAATCAAGAAGGCTTATTCTCCATCTCCAAATTATCTCTTCAAACCCTGTGCAACCTGTTTTGAATCTTTCACTGTACCTGCTTGTCAGTTTGCAGGGATCTGAGGAAGAATGCCTTGTGTTCAAAAGCTTGTTTAAGTCTACCCCAACCATAGTCCCCCCCCCGCAAAATATCACCCACAAACATCCTTGTCCCCTGCCTATTTCTTGTACCATTATGGCTACAGCATCACTTCCAAACTTAAAAAAAATAAACAAATTCTTGCATTGTCAATCTACTGCAACCATTGTAATTTGTTCTAATTGTTAGTTACTGCTAAAATTTCATGCCTTATTTCTCTTCTGAAGTTATCTAGCTTCAGCTTCTAGATTGTTACACACATTTTCTGCCCAAATTAAAACTCATCTATTGTATATATTCCCCCCCGCCCACTATAAAGGTACCTACCGACTACAATCAAGTCAACACCATCTCTGAGTAGTGTATCAGGCTACAGCTCCTTGAGATTCTTCACTAGAAAAATGCCTTTGGAGCCTTCAGCTTCAACTCTGAAACCAAGTTTGAGATCAATCTAAATATAAAAGATTTCTAGAACCTTGGAGTTAGTTCATTACCACCTACAAACTATTTATATTGTGTCTATTAAAGCCTGTTTGTTAATTCCTTCAGTTAAATCATGTTGAGCAACTATTTTTTTTTTTTCAGACAGGTCACAAGCCATGTTAATTTTTTTTTTTTATGTACAATGTGATCTCTACTGTCCCCAGATCTCAAGGCTGCAAATTTACTAGAAGAGTTTCAGCATTGTCTGATGTGCATTCAGATTTGTGCTTCTGATTTACCCACTACCTTAAAAATATAGGAAAAAAATCTGATGAGTTTTAGCATGCTGTTTTCCCTCACCCCACCAGTTTAAACCTATTTTGTTTCCCCAGAGCAATTATACATTAAATATCCTTACAGGTGGAAGGAATCTTATATTAAAAAATAGTAAGTTATCTTCTCCAAAAATAGTAGATTGACAGTTGTTTTGGAATAGAAAGGGGAGGATTTCTGAGTATCCAGATCCATTTGTTCATGCCATATGAATGAGGAAAGCTTACCAAAAGTCACTAGACATGCACACTTGACTATTTGAATACAGATACTTTTTCATGAGAAATTCCCTCTTCTCTTCATAAATTGTTTTGCACTATGCCTTATTTTGCTCAGTGTGTCTATTTTCTAACAGCATTTTTTTTCTTTGCAACCAACCCTTGCCCTCCTAACAAAACCTCTGGAAAGCACAACATAAACCTGACATCTGGAATGAAGTGTCCTTCTCACAGAGTATGTGTGTGGCACTGCTATTGGGTGAAATTCATCCTTAAATGCAATAGTCATGGCCACGAATGAGTTCACCACCTCGGTCAGTTAAGGGAGCGCTTCTACACTGTAAATCCTTATTTTATACACAAGGCCAATCTACCATGAAGTGGTTTCAAGTCAGAGGTTACTTAATGTACCTGAAGAAGAATGTACTTAAAGCTAAAACGTGTATTTATTTATTTATTAAGTAGATTAGTGACAGAAAGTGAATGAGGTATCAGTGAATGAATAAGCTGCTAACTAGTGTTAGGAGGTCAAAGCACCACACTTTATCTACAGAAAGTATGTGCATAAACACTGGTGGGATATATGCACTGCAGTGTCCTAGTCCCAACTGTTATCATTTTACTGGCATCTTTCGATCTTTTTCATACTTTTTGGGTAGCTGTAAACAACAGCAACTCATATCTTGTGCATACCATTTTAGACAGATTGATGTATGCTCTTCTTCTCTAAAAACAAAGCAGAGAAGTATCAACTTTCACAGGACATTATTTTTAAAAGTAGTATAGAAGCACTGCTGTAATCATTCAAAATTACCCTGAACTCTTATAGACTTGTATTACTGTAATTTTTCAATATAGTATCATATCCCCACTTTTAGAGCACAGTTGCACTCAGGAGATCATAACAGAACTCTGATAATAGAAATAATACTGGTTATTGTAATCCCTTTGACATGAACCAGCCTAGTACTACCAAGAGCCTCTTTCCATTAACTTTCCATTATATTTAATGTCATTTTTCATACTGCTGTACTATATTACTTCCAGTAAGCATTCCTGCAAAAAAATAGCAACTATATTGTACGGTACGAGGTCAGCTAAATGTCTAAAATAAGAAAAAAAAAGAGAGATAATGATTGTATGCAGCAGTCTTAAATTCACTTGGTAAACAGAAAAAGAAGCCTGTATATATACACAGGGGAGAGGAGATTAGCTTGAATTAGGAGGCCTGTTTTAGAGCAGCCACTAAGATGTTGGCTTCTTCTAATTAGGAAGAAAACCCTGATTTAATGTGTGATGTCTTGTGTAACAGAGTCACTAGATTTTAATCAACTCACTGAATGATAAAGTAAATAACTGCATGTTTAGATAAAAGGCCTCCCCACAAAAGGATGATGAATATGAATTGAAATTTATGTGCATATGTATACCTGGAAAAGTAAACTAACTAATACAGTACAACTTTCTAGCAGGTGCCTTCATTACAATATGATACAATCTCTATTATTATCGTAAGTGAAGCTTCACATCAATAGATTGACTTTATTAGCCCATCATTTTCCATGCTGCTACCACCTACCTTGACAAAAATAAGGTATGCTTACTGTCGGTAATTTAACGAGAGCAGTTCAGAAGTGCAAAATATATTATTCATATTCAAATTCATGGCTTGTAACCTAAAAGATTTTAGAAAAAGATAGTAGTTGATTTGTTAGGCTGTTTACTGTAAAGCATATTTATATGTTTTCTGTGACAACACGATGAATAAAAGAAAAAGAAGGCTAAACCTAATTTTGAGATGAACAATTCTTTTACCAACCATCAGGGTTCTTTGAGCTGCCTATGAGACTGCCTGTTGGAAAAAAAGGATAATGCTTTTTAAGAGGTAATAGAAGGAATTTAGCTCCTCTCTGATGTATTTTTATCAACATAAATAGGTAGTTTCCATTATAATCCTAAGCAGGTCGCAAGACAAACAGATGTGACTTGTTGGTTTTTCATTCTGCATGTTCCTGCCATATATCTTGTTAACATGAAGGGGTTGCATTACTGCTGGTAACAGTAAAAGACTGTAGAACAGGAATGCAACAATATTTGGATTAAGTAGATATAAATTTTTATAACCGAAAGGGTCCATTCATGAATTTTTTACTTATATTAGCTCATTCTACTTTTCACAGTTTTCTTATATGGCTTGATCTGGTTGTTGACACATTAGTTAAACAGACCTTCAGCTAGTATAAAACGCCACAGTTTCACTGACTTCTAAAGAACCATGACAATTTATGCCAAATGAGGATCTTCCCTTGAATATATACCTCTGCGTACTGTACTGAAATATCTATGAACGGTTCGAGGAATGGAAGACAGTGGGCTGATGCAAGACTTAAGATTTAACAAGGGACCAATGTCACTTTTACTGGGTCTAATCTAAATTAATATGAAAGACTGTGTTGCTTTATTTCAAATTATATGATTTAACCAACAAAAGGAGTACACACCTCTGGCAAACAGAATTCACCGGTAGTTAATATTTTCTGTTTTTGTTTCTAAGATGGCAATTTCTTCAGGGCAAAAATCATGATTTCTTTCTTGTCTGCACATCAACTAGACATTGTGGGTACTAGTGAAAATGAAAAACATGCGCACAGATAGTTAGGGTTAACTGTCAGGCCATCCTAAGCGCAAACTTGGCCCCAGGAAGACAGTTCAGCCTGGAGGGTCTCTTGAATTTCCATTTATGATGCTGAACCCACCCCAGCACATGGCCTAGCTCTCCCCTTTCGGCAGTGTGTTTGGACATGCATGCTTCAGGCTTCAAGCCTGTAATGTCTATTAACGGTGATCCCACAGTTCCTTCTTCTGGTCTTCCAGTCGTAATACATTTGCTCCCTTTCTCTACTGCCTTTAAATAGAATGAAAGTTGAACAGAGAGACAAGCAAGCTGCACGCTGATTTGTAGAAATATGTTACAAGGAAACCTGGGGTACATTTCAGCAACGTGCTCAAAAATAAGAGAAAGATATGAAGTTTTGGGGGTGGACTACCCTTTATGGAAAAGGTAGCTCATGTAGCTTAGGCTGATTAGGGACAATCTTCAAGACTGACAATGTAAAGATCAGTATAGATGGGCCCAAAGTTGGAGTGGAAAGAAGCTCAGGTTGAACAATATAGGAAAGGCAGCATAAAAAATAATACGATGTTGCTTAAAGCACAAATGAAAATAAGGTGTTTTGCTTTCCTTTTGACTTTGAAAATCTCCCTGCTACCATTACTAATTCAATATGGGCTGAAAGCATGGGAGAAACATAAACATAGTGCATATTTCCCCCATTTAAAGACATAAATTTGAGCAGACTTTTATTAGTTTAAAAAAAAGGAATGGTTAGGTTACTTCTAAGTTTCCCCTCTTCAACTAGAACCACAAATGCCGATTTAATACATGAAAGGCTGGTTTTGGCAGTGTTTATGGCTGCACATAGAAGTAAAAGTTTTAGCAGTTGTGGGAATGACTGCTTTCAGTGCAATTTTGCAAACTCACATGGTCAGCTTGTCGCTTTAAGAGGCCTTATTTTCTATTCTCATAGTATTTATAGGTTTAAGATGCTGCGTTCACACCCAAAACATAGTTATTCACACAATGACTTGATTAGCTTTTACCTGCAAATGGCACATGCAGCGTTACAAATACCCACTGAAAATTTGGACGCATAAGCTGAGAGATTTTGTTGGTTTCCATCACAGAATTATGAAAATGCTAATATAACCTGAAGAGTTGAGAATGTATTCAGTGGGTGCATCTATACGTGCAATAATATGACACAATAAACTCCGGAGCAGTTTGAGCTGGAATCAACTGCTCCCAGGTGTAGCATCAGGTGTACCCAGGACAGCAGCAATCTGAGCTGGGCCAGAGCAAGCCCCAGGCTGGCTGAGCTGACTGCAAGCAATTTACAACCCTGGTCACTGTTTACACATGCATTTTGGTGCAGTAAGTATTCCACCGTAAGACAGTACTATCCTACAGCGGAGTTAACAAGTTTGATACCAGTGCACACTGTGACACTGTACTGCAGAGCTAATTAGTCCACTGTGCAGTAAAGCGATGTGTAGATACACCCAGTGAGAACAAAGTAGTCCTTACATGTGTGGCTTATTTCTTAGGGTTGAATCAAGAAGTTGCTTTAAAAAAATGATATAAGAACCCTGCTACTTTTGGTGCTAATATTTTGATATGGGCATATTTTCTGTTTCTTTTATTCTCTGCTACTGGTGCCATTTTACCTATCTAAGAAATTATACTGAGACATTAAGTTTCCAAGTGCTGAGCAAAACACTATAAAGGTAATAATTAAGAGTTAAGCCTGCAATTATAAAGGCCATTAACACTATCAGTTGATGAGAAGGACCGAACACTTGATTGGAGCTGTTTATTCAGGAGAATTTGCTTTTAGAAAGTTTGGATAAACCTAATAACTAAATTGACCAAGATCTGAAGTGAAACTGAAAAATAGATAGAAGTGAAGGAATCTTATTCCAGAACTCTATTCACACATTTTTATTGGATAACATAACACACTCTCAAGAAGCCACAAGTACAGTCACACCAGAAAACATTCAGAGGGCTGATCCTATTGAATGAGTTAAACGTAGCTACTTTGAGCTGGTTGAAAAATTTGAGGAGAGTTCTATGAAGAAGTGCAGTTTTGCTGAAATGGAAACATTTTGTGGGCATGCATGTGTTGATTCCAACTAAAATTTGAAGGAAGTAAAAACATTTTGCTACAATGGTGTTGTTTTGATTTGTTTAAACTTTCATGACCTATTAGAACATTAACTATAGCCAGAAAATAATATTTCAGTGTTATACATGTACTAAATCTATTGCTTATGTTTTAATATAAAATGAAAACAAACCCCAATTAAGCAAAATTACACCTTTAAAACAAAGCATTATGATCTTGAATTAATGTTTTATAATTGTCATTTTTCATGGATATGACTTTGATTCTGAATCTGAATTTTTTCCCCCTGAAATGTTAGATTTCCCATGAATGGAAATTCCAGTTTCTAACTAATTTCTAGAAAGTGTTGGCTTTAACAAATTAATTACCCTGTGAGTGTCTGTAACATAGAAGGGCCTCCACAGAAAATAAATTCACAATATTATTTCTATATTCTATCACCAATGAATAGTAAGAAGATCAGAAACAGGTCTGCTCTATATGTTCAAGAAAGAAATAAGAACACAAGAGTGTTGAACAGAGAGAACAGGATAAGACTACTGATATTAAAATATGAATTAAAATTGTAGCTTATTCTTGGTTTCATCATGCCATTAACTGATGGAATGTATGGCCACATAACAATTTAAGATGCAATTAATTGGTTAATCACTTCTTAAGTGCAGTGTCTACCAGGGGCCTGATACTCAGTCCATCAGCCCAGTTCTCCAAGGTAGAGGCATTTCTATTAAAGTGAAACTCATGTCATATTTGGATACTCTGTTTGCCACACAAATGCTAGTGCAGTGGTTCTCAAACTTTTCTTTTTTGCGGACCTCTTGAAAATTGCTGAGGGTCTCAGTGGACCATTTAATAAACTGTTTTGTTCTATGAATTAAAGCACACCATTCATATTTTAATATCAGTAGTCTTACCATTCTAATGTGATGGATGTGCCTGTTTTTTTGAGCAAAGTTCTGGGAAGTCAGGTATAATGTTTGTCAGCTTTAGCCTTAGGTCACCTTCCTGTAGGCCATCTGAATGGAGCTCGCAGACTGTGGACCACAGTTTGAGAACCTTGGTGCTAGCATATACAAATGCGGAAGTGGGTACTTTCAGGCTACACTGTTAGTTTTGACCATCTATGGACCTCCTCCTCAGGTCACGGATTAAGAACTACTGTTTTTCTCTACACTCAGAATTTTGGTTAACTGGCATTGATATCATAGGAGTTAAAAGAAATGCGTTACAGCTCAGCTAGCTGACCTTTGATTCCTCATGACACAGTGCCACATGGGAAATTCTTTATGGAGTGCAGAAGTGGGGATTAATGGGGGAGTTGTAAGGTGAGTAAGAAACTGACTAAAGGGGGGACAGCAATAGCTAATGCTGAAAGGTCATCAGGCTGCAAAGGGAGGTTACTAGTGGAGATCCTAAAATATCTCCTTTAATATTTTCTGGAAAGACATTGGCACAAAAAGAAGACATCTGCTGACAAAAAGTGCATAACAAAGACAGTTGGTGAGGCCTCGTATGGACTTTTATGTACAATTATGACCTAATATTCAAGATAGAACCAGGTATAGAAGAACAGAGGCCTATCATTTGAGAAATGGCAGCTTGTTTTGTCTAGAAAAACCAGAAGTGAGAGGGGTATAACTCCCATCTAAAAATACACCAAGAGATATATGCCAGGAAGAGCAAAGGGCTATTTAAGCTGAGAATAACTGTTGGTCCACAAACAAGTGAGCAGAAACTATTCAACAAATACATTTATGCTGGAAATTAGAAAAAGATTTATAAACATTAGAGCAGTTTGCATCTTGAATCTCATGATCAGTTCTGGTCTCCACACCTAAAAAGGATATGGGAGAACAAGAGATGGTCCATCGAAGGACAGCAAGGATGGGCTTCCACAGGAGGAGAGACTAAAGAGGCTAGGCCTATTCAGTTTAGAAAAGAGATACTTGATGGGGGACATGATAAGGGTTTACAAAATACTAAATGGTGCAGAAAAAGTAAATGGAGATTTACTATTGATTATTTCTCACAATACAAGGACTAGGGGTCACAGAATGAAACTAGCTAGTAGTAAGGCTGTGCAAAGGTTTGGGTGGCGATTTGATTCAGAGGACGTTTGGTCCGGATCTCCAAATCAAATCAGGGAACCAATTTAAAGGCCCGAATCAATTCAAAGCTCTCCGAATCTTTGGAAATGATTTGGAGAGCTTTGATGATTCAGGCAGTCCCCGCTGGCTGCAGCCCTGGCAGCTGACTCTGAGCTAGTAAGTATTAGGGGTGGGGGGCCTGGGGAAGAGGGGAGGGGACCATGGGGAGACCCCTGCTAGCC
>NW_017728924.1:516027-527416 GCF_001723895.1 Crocodylus porosus | reverse complement strand
GTGGGGGGGTGATCCCTGCTGCCCCCCACTACACCATGCTGCATGGGGGGGGGGCTCTTCATGAGCCCGCTACTTCCCCCTACTCCCCTAGCTCCCACAGGCGCCCTGCCTGGGCCAGCTCTAGCCCATTAAGAAAAAAGGGCCACTCCTGCAGAGGCCTTGGGGCTTTGGGGGCTCATGCAGAGTGTGACACTGGGGGGCAGCAGATACCACCCCCCCACACACCCGGCAGCACCTGGTGGGCCAGGGCTGCTTTTTTAACAAGTGCCAGGAGTGGGGCAGCCATTGGTGGGCTGGGAGGCGGTGGGGGATGGGCCTGACCTGGCTGATTTGGAGATTCAGCAGCAGCCAAACCTCTGAATCAGTTTTGGCCGGATTGAATTGGGATAGTGATTTGAATCACCGAATTGAATCACTGTCCCCCTGAATTGGCCGAATCCAAAGTGAATACTAGCTGCTTTGCACAGGCCTTGCAAGTAGCAAGTTTAATATTAACAAAAGGTAGTTCTTTTTCACACAGTGAGTAATTAAAGTGTGAAACTTGTTGCAACCATTTTGTGGAAGGAGAGTTTAGCAAGATTCAAAAAGGGATTGGACAAATTCTTGAAGGAAAGGGGCATTGGTAGCTATTGAGCATGGGAGTTAGAGATACAGCCTCTGAACATCCTAGACCTTAAAAGCTGGAGGTTTCAAGTGAGGAACTGTGGAAAAATCATAATATAGTAGTGTTATGAGGATAATATAGTAATATTATGCTCATAAGGAAAAACATGTATAGCTAGTTCAACTATTTGTTTACATATTACTTTTCACATTAATAAAATATGCAAACCAGTCTTCTCTATGCTTATAAAAATCAAAATCCAATCATTGTCTCTATATAATTTGATTTAATTAGAACACAGGTGGGCAAAACATGGCCTACTGGCTGGATTTGGCCCACCAAAGCATTTGGTCTGGCCCATGGTAGGTCCCTCAGTCCTGCCCAGTCTAGGCCCAGGGACCGTGTCACAGGCTGGGTTGTCCCTAGGTCACTCCTGCTGCACCTGGGTGTGCAGTGGGGCTGGGGTGGCATGGCAGTCAGACTCAATTCCTGGAAGCTCTGGTGGCAGTGGTTTCTTCTGGCGGCTGCTGCTGCCAGACCAAGCCCCACTGCTCCACACCCACAACTGGAGGTGAGACCCGCATGGGGGACAGGGCGTATGGCTGGGCAGATGGGATGGGGAGCAGTGTTCAGAAGCAGGATGGGCGAGTGGGGTTGGCATCATGGGACAGGATCATGGGATGGTGACATCATGGGAACAAGGTCAGGTGCCCAGGTCACAGCTACAATCTGCTCCCCACAAAGCCCTGTGACAGGCATGGGTTTTGCAGGCAGGGGTGTGCAGGGAGCAGATCATGGCTCTTCCCCAGGCCCTGGCTCCATGCTGTCACCACCCCAAGATACCAGACCCAGCCCTAGACATAGCTCTCCCCCACCCACTGCCCTGCAGCTCCATGCCATTCACCTGGTCAAATGGGTCTCAGCTGTTCTCCATGGAGACCCCAGGATTGCAGGGTGGTGACGGCACAGGCCTGGGGCAGAGCCACGATCCACTCCCTGCACGTCCCTGCCCACAGAACCAGCATCCATTGCAGAGGTGCGGGGGCAGTGGATGTCACTGCCCCATAACCCCAGCCCCAGCCCTGTGCATTCGTCCTGCACCTGGATGCTGCTGCAGCTCACCAAAACTCCCTGCGTACCACCCCTGACTTAGAACATTCTGGAAATGGTCTGTATACAGTTTGTTTTCATAAATAAAAATAATAGTTTTTATCGCTACAAGCGCTGGGGTTCAGTATGGACTTTGAAGACAATAGGAAATTCCACACAGAGGAGATGCAAAGAACCATTGGGTTTCAGATTAGAGGAGTTTTGTGGGCATCTTTTTATACGGTTTGTTTTCTGGTCACAGAAATTTTCTAACTTGGTTTATAGGAAAGAAATAATTGCTTCTCAGGTACACCCTAGCAGTTGTTGAATAAATAACTGCACACCATTTTATTTGTTGGCTGTTTACATCAGCTAACAAATGAAACAATTTCTACAGCATATTTGCAAACCATGAACTTATGAGACCTTATTTTTCTTCAGACTTCTTACTATGCTGTTTTTATAACACATTGCAGATCTGCATTACAATTATATTAACAAAGGAGCCCATCACCATATCTGCTTATTACAGCCAATTATAGAACCTGAGCTGCTTTGTTAAGGTATTCATTAACCTTTTCAGAGCTTATAATAAGAAATCCAATCAAATGGAGGTGGTAGGCTACATTCTGAAAATGAGAACAGTTGTCATGTACAGTAAATTTTAAAACCTTGACTCTTTGTAAATTGGCCAGTTTTATTAAACTGAATGAGGTGAAGTTCTTTTAATCAGTGCTAGCTGTACACAACAGGAATTCTTCTGCTCTGTAAAAATAATGGATAGGCCTGGAAAAAATGCTATAAAACATTTTCCCTCTTTTCTCCCTCCCTCCCACCTAATTAAGGGTGGAGCATTTATTAGTTTTACTTCCCCATTTTAATTTGGTACATTTAGATGCATTTGTATTCTGAAAGCAATTGCAGTAACAAATACACCTAGTTCATTTCCCCATATTCCATCACTGTCATACAATATGTTTAAAGTTTCTGTAATACAATCATAGAGAATGAAATGGTGGCTAGTGTTTATAAATGTTCAGCAGTGGTTACAGTGAAATACCCAGGTCACATATTTTGTTACTACTCTGTGCTTAACCTGTGGTTAAAGTGTATTGCTGGTGAGCTGGAATGTACAGTTGGAGAGGACAGTCACGTTGCTTGGGTGTTAGCAACACTGCTTTATCTTTATCTTTTTGCTAAATACAGTTCCATCATATAACTCTGGAAATGAGTTCTTGGAGAGTACTGGTCACTCTTTTTCCCTTTCCTTGTTTTTTTCACAGAAAAGCATGTTTCTCATCAACCCAAAACTATCTGCAGAATCAGGTTGAATGGTGGATCCAGGTTCTTCTTGGATGTGGGAGGTTTTGTTTGACTTCCTTGCTCTCAAACTGGCAGATGGGAGAATTGAACCTAGGTCTACCGCCCTGAAAGAGAGCATCATAATGACTGGCCTGTGAATGTGTAGGAAGGACCACCATTACTGCTACTTCCCCTTCCTTCTCTAATTTCTGAGTAGCACATCAGTCATTACATAGCCCTCACGCAATCCTGTCAAGCCTTTTGGGTGCATTAAAAGTGCTTGAAATAAAAACAGATCATTCCAGGTAGGGGATATCATTTTATTTCATCTGAAACAAGCACACCAGGAACAGTAGTCACAAGAGCAGCTGTAGAGGGTGACCGGGGGGTGGCCTCATTGCTGTGACTGATGCGTAGGAGTAGGAACAGGTGAGTGAGAAGGGCTCAGATATTTCCCTTCTTTGCAAGTGTTGGGAACGGAGGGTAGGCATACTCTTTTTAGGCATGATAAGATTCCTCCTCCTTTTGGCTATGCCTTGCACCTCCTGATACATTCAGAACTTTGCCATTAATTTTGGTGATACAGAAATTGGTTCCCTGTTCACACATCATGATGGAAATTTCATGGTGATGTTGAGGGAAATATATATCACCTTAGGAGATTATATGTATATATAGATATATCTATACATACATACACACACATCCACACACGCACACACGTATCAATATACCTATTTATATCTATAGATCTATAAATACATATCTAACAATATTACACAGCATTTTACTATATACTCTGCTGTGTTGCAGAGTGCTGTACCAAACAAACCTGCAAGTTGAAAACATTCACGTTATGAAATGTATTTCAATGTGATAACAGCAATTTTAATATTGTTAATATTCACAGTCTATTCTAGAACACTGTCAATAGGCTTACAAGTTCATTTGGACCAAAAAAACTCAATGCAGACATAGAAATTTACGAAGTTCATAAAAAGTGATAAACTTTAACTAATGAGATTGTAATCAGTAATCAATGTCACAGTTGTTGCTACCATTCATGTTTAAGAGCAGATAGAGGGTTTTTTTGACAGATATAATATACACTTACCATAAGACTGGTGCCTCATCTCCTCTTAAATCCCTAAAACCTGTCTAAATTATAACAGCCAGTTAATCATCACTAATTATTTAAGGGATTATTTCATATGCATAATTACAGTTTTTGGTTCACCGACTCTCCATAAAATATCAGCCTATAAAAGCCCCTGTTACCCTGACCTTGCTGTAAAATACATTATTATAAATCTAAAGCTATTAGTAAAGGGAGCTAAAGGCCAACATGTGAAGGACAGAGACAGCTACATTCACAGAAAAATATCCCTACACTTGACAGTGCATTTGAAGCCAAGGTCAATTAACTGATGAAATTCTGATTCCTATCACCAGTTTTCTTGGGTAACTGATTAACATCAATTTTGGGCTGGATGTACAGAAAAAAAAATGTTCAGGGCAACTGTTGAATATCATTGGTTAAAAGTAAAAGAACTGAGGGAACAGGTAATGTGTTGTAAATCATATTTGCAGAAAATGTTTCCATTACTTCAGTTAAGTAACCAAGAGGCTTTTGTAAAATTCAGAAATAGAGGGAAGAAACCCACTGTTAAAAATGAGTGACTGGAAGCATATGCAACAGAAAGGAAAGAAAACATAAGTACCCTAAATGGTGATATAATACAGATCTCATCAGAACTAGAATCTTAAAAGTTAGTATAGTTTTCATCATATATACTTTCGGTGTGCTTCCTTTGGTACCAATGGGAACTGTGCCTGCTGGGGTGAGATACAGCGTAGCAATCTGAGAAGCACCATAACAGACAGGGATTCTTTAACATGAATTTCCTTTTGAGGTTTTTAACCAGTCATAGAGAACATGATTATTAAAGATCTTTTAGCACCTGGAGATGCAGGTGTATGCCAAGGGGACTTTTCAAGAATACCAACGCGCATACTGGTACACATAGGCATACACCTCTTGGAAAAACCATGCTTATCTAATAAAGTGCATTGCATGGCTGAAGAACATCTAATTTGAAACATCCTAAAGAAGTGTTACATGATTACTTGAGTTTCTAATTTAAGCCACATGAGCATGGGATTGTGGAATCTTACTCTTTAGCATGTGAAAACATTACGGTACATAACAGAGCAGACTTCACAGTGCAAACCTTGACCCTAAAAACTTGTTTAAAACTATTCCACTTAGGTTTAGAAAAATTTATTTTTATTACTCTTAATGTCTAGTACTTTTAAAAGTGTACCACTCTAGCTTCCTATATTTTTAAAGTGATGATGACACTGTAGATAGATGCCAATATGAAACTTTTATTGGCATTGCTGTCAACTGTAGAACTAACCCAATAATCTAGCATTGCTTTATAAATCCCTCCATTTTACAGTCTGCCTCTGCTGAAATTCATGATGGTAGAGATTTCTTGTATAAGGTCCAACTCTAGACAATTGGTAACAATCTTTTTTGGGGGCTTCTTACAGCATGTGGAAACAAATGTTACAGGCAACTTTCAATTCTGTGGCATATTCCTGACTTACTTGTTTTCAACTATTCAGTAATTATGCTGCCAGTCGTTTGCCTCCGATAAAATAAGTATAGTCCATTCCCCCTCCTTCTGTCACAATGAAACAAGGAAAAAAAAAAGATGGATATTTTCACATTTAGTTAAAAAATACTGTATGTTCCATACAGAGCCGGTGTGAGGGGTGGGCCATGTGGGTGACCGTCCAGGGTGCTGTGGTAAGGGGGGGTACCACCCCCCCCAGCCTGCTCCCCACCTCCATCCACCACTCAGGAGGAGTCAGGCTGGGCAGTGCAGGTAGCTGTGCCTCCGTGCTGGAGTGTACCCTGGCTGCCTCTACCTGCAGTAATGCTGCTGACTTAAGGGATGGGGATAATGGAAAATACAGATTCTCCCAGGATGCCATTTTCCCTACGGCCAGCTCTGGTTCTATAAGAGGACCCAGACAGACAGACAGACAGACAGACAGACAGACAGACAGACACACAGACACACACACACACACACACACACACACGAAGGATTTTTAACTGAGCCACTGTTACAGCCACGGTAGCAGATCTCACAAATGCCTGATGGTGTAGTAAGCAAGAAGTAAACTGATTTAAGATAGAAGTATAAGAAGTGGTATAATCTCAAAGGGGAAACTTATACTGAATCTCATAAAAAGCTTCCAAAAGGGAGATCTATTAAGCTGTTAAAGTTTCTCAAGGGATATGCAAGACTTTTATGCATTTTATTTTTTCTTAATTTTGAAGGGATATTCTGAAGTATTCTATGCTGAATATTTATAGTAGTTTACAGTTTTTTGTTTTAAATGACTTCACACTTCTGTTGCTGAAGTAGTAGCAATCCTTAAAATTAATCTTGGCAATTACAGCCATAACTTTTCACTGTTAGAGCTGGTCAGGAATTTTTGAGTGATTTGTTGTTGCTGGACAATTGCAATTTATCAACCCAAAACTTGTTATGACAATGAATTGGGGTTTTCTGGACAGTATGTCCCAATTTTGCAGAAGATGAAAAAAAAATGTGTGGAAGAAAAGGGGATATGAAAAGGGAACAGAATGCAAGAATGAAGATGACACAGGCACACAATAACACTTTTTGATACTAAAAAAAAGAAAAAAGGGTTTTGAAGTGATTCAGAATTTTCCCCAAGCAAGATGGGAGTACTCTGTACAGAAGATATATTAGAAGGCTACAAAAACTAAAAGTGAGACGTATCATTTTCATGATATCAATGTTGTTTATAAACCATTTAGCGTTTATAGTTTAATCCTGTTACTTAATATACAAAACCTTTGGATGAAGAGAAATTCAGCCCATATCTTCCCTTCTCCTTGCTCTGCCAATGTAGGGATTATGATCTCTTTTGACCATATGTCTCATTGAGAAACATCTTCCGCACTGTCCAAATTGGCAACACAGTCTGAAAGAGGAGGACTTCTTCACTATCTTTCCAGTGCTTTTGATCACTAGCCAAAAGCTTTGCCATGCTGGAGTTGTCAACTACATCTGCCAGTGGCCTCTCCAAATCACAATGCCATCTGTCAGCCATTGACCTATCATTTCTTTTCATCCAGATGCCATACTGCCAGTCTCTCGTGCTTCATAATGTTCCCCAGTGTATCGCTTCCTTCCAGAAAATAGAGTGACTCTAAATGCAATTTTAAATTCAATTGTTGATGCCCTGGCTGTTCTTGTGAGAAACATACCAATTGTTTCACCTATCAAAGAGTTAAAAACCCAGAAAGAATAAAGTACTAGAATACAAGCCTTGATTATTTCTTAACTAAATACTGCACATAGAATATAAAATGTTAAACAATTTGAAACTCATCTCGGGTGACAAGTCAAGCCACTATAAAAAAAAAGGTTCTTTAACAGAAGTGACTTTCCTGTAAACATGGATGAAAACTACCCAGTATACTTAGTGACACTTCCGGATGGTCTTTGTTTGACAGGAAACTATAACATAGTGGTGGACTCTTGTACATCTTTCATTATAATCTACTATTGATCACACATTGTTCCATAATCTGTACAGTTGGGCAAATATAAAAAACTACATTGTTTTAAAATTTGAATGAACTTTCATACAAACCCTCCTTCACTGTGTTTGAGTCCGCTTAGCTTTGATCTCTGCAAATCCTGCGCTGAATAAATATATGGATGAAAGTACACTCAAAAGCATCCCAACCCAAACAAAATCTGGAGAATATTCATAAAAAAACAAATACTGTATCCATCACCTAGTACAAACTGATGCTCATTTTATCAGGGAACTGTCTGATGAAAATAAACCAGGGGTCCAATCTATATTAATCACAAGGCTCAAATATAAACAACTAATATTCCCAAACAAGAACTCCTAAACAGACAAATTATATTATTTAGTACATAACAAATGCTGTCTAGGACACTAGTGCTCATCGCTGTGGTCCTACAGGCCAGATGAGTGGCATGGAGTCAGTCTGGAGGCTGGACTGGGACTCATGCTGTCTCTGCCTGGTCCCACACACCCAGAAGGGGTCCCAGCTTGTCCCCATGAGCTGGGATCAGGCCCAGAGGCCTCAGACTAGCCCTGTTTACAGTCCTACACAACATGATTGGGTCCCACACTTCCCTGTGTGCCCAATGCCACATGCAGAGTTCCTGTTATCTGGCCCATGGGGCTTCCCACAGGTCCAGAAATGTGGTATCACTCCATTCCTGCCAAATACCTGGACTCGTGGGAAGTCCCATGTGCTGGATATGCAGGCACTAAGGGCCAAATATGGCCCATGGGTCAGATGTTGAATACTTGTGGCCTAGGAAATCCTAAGTGGTTTGTGGACAACTTGCAAACAAAAGATGAGAAATTATTTGCGCTGAATTACTCGCCCCCGCTTTATCGATCATATAGATCTGATTAATATTAAACCTATTCCAGCCAATAACAGTTGTTTATATAAAAATACAGGCTACCTAAAATATTGACACACTGACTTCACTGGTAAAGATACATGGTAAAAATTATTTTTTAAGCCAACTAGACAGCAGTAATTCTGTAGAGTAATGAGAGCCATTGTCAATAAAGTTAAACAAACATTTTTTAGACGAGATTTAAGGATGAAGTCACACGCAAAAAGGCATCGAACAGTTGTCTTTAACTTGACAGTAGAGAGTGCAAAAGCAAAACAGCTGCTGAAGAGGCATACAGGGGAGTACAGCAGAACCCAGATTTTTCATGCTGGTATGATTTGTTGAGGGCTGCAACTTTTATTTCAAAGGGTGCTGCTTCTTCACTGAGCTGGAGCATAGCAACAGTCTCACAGAGCTGACCAGAAAGCTTTGAAACAAAAGGCAGAGAAACAGCTGGCCCACCTCAGTGATCCTTTGCAGCTGTTTGCTGAGGATTTATTAACAGACACACATACAGAGCCTTGGCCTGTTGCAAATCCTTGTCTTCACAGGAGGTCAAGGAACCAAAAGCCTAAGAAGATCCAGGTTCTACAGTATTGTATGAACACACACGAGCACAATGCATTAACTGGTAATTATATATTGCATAGCCTAACACAGTGGAACTCAATATGAAGTGAGCCTCATAAGCAATACAGGCAGATCTGCTGCTTGTGTGTATTGTTATATTTGACAATAACATCAGACATAAAGTACTGGAATAGTCAAGGGATCCAGTAATATGAGAAGAAACTACCCTGGTCATTGGAGTCCAGATAGGAAAAGGCAGAAGGGCTTCTTGAATCCCGGGAGCACAATACATAAAGTTGTCTCTTTTCCCGTGTCTTAAGAAAAGCGTGGCAGAGCACAAATAGCAACTATCCAGTCTCAGCGATACTAGGGATTCTCTCCGATCACCTAAGCGTGAGCTAAACCACACTGCATCCATTGCTGAGTTCTCTGTAACTGGGGGGGAACACCTGTACAAATAACTTGCTCAGAGGGGTTTTACAACATGCCTTTTGGAAAAGGTTCCAAAAATATCCCCCTTACCCTAGACAGAAAAATCAGTTTGGATCAGATAACACACCCCACACAAAAGATTATTTTCATTTATGCAGCAAGTAGATTATTTCCTTAGAAAATAGTTTCTCACTTTTTTTCCCCCCATGAGTGAATTATGCATGTTAGGGAAGTGCTTGGATTTATTAGAACAGGTTGTGTTTTCCTGTTTTGCAATTTAAGCATCCTTAATTTTTAATGCATTTCTAACTGGGAAAGTAAACCTTTAATTAGGCTACCATGAAGTAGATTAACAAATGCAAAGAAAACCGGGCAAATTATATTGATTAGCCAAAATAAAAATTTCTGGTTTTCTACATACTGGAGTACCACAAGGTGACTCTGAGATTCAGCAGGATACAATGATTGAGGGCACCTCCTGTGGAGTAACTACAATCCATGTAATCTGCTGGCATCTGTCCTTTAACATCTGCCTTAAAGGGTTCAATGTGTACATCTCATAGCATATATTAGACATACAAGTCTTGATATGATGATGCAGCCAATACAGGCAGGTAAAGAATTGGGTGCAATCATCACTAGTAAGGATCAATGCTTGGATATATAAGAGTAGTTATTTTATAGGGTGGTATCAGGATAGCAAAGGTCTCTGTGTTCTACCTACAGCTGGCCCAGGCACAACTGAACATCATGATGTGAAAATCTTGTTCCAGCATGAAGCAAAATAATCTGCTTATTATCTTTCAAATATGTTTCTCAGAGTCATATTCCAGGAGAGACTACACTTTAGTTCTCTATTTGTAATGAGTTGGACATATTTAAAAAAAAAAAGTACTATGATTATACTGGATAATCTTAATGTTGATATATGGGCATACAGCAGATGGGATATTGTGCTCATAACTAAATTAGGCTTTATTACTTTTTCTTCCTATCTGCTCGAAGCATATTTGTGCATTCATAAAAATACCTCCTTTGGCTAAAAATACTTTTTAATTAGCTGATGTTCAGTGAAATAGAAAAATGTAATATCAATAACTAGGTTGGTATCAGACTCCCTACATAGCTCAACATCCACAAATTTGCTATGAAACACACAAAAATATAAGACCTGTTTTTTGTAAGGTCAAGGTCACTTTTAATTTGGATACTCATGTTTTCACATAAGTATGCTTATTCTAAGGTTTAACATTCCTATTCAGACCATTCAAGGGCTTTTATCAATTGAACTAAAAACTGCAATAATTTAACAAAGCGGTTGGGTCTGAAACTTAGAGGATTCAAAAAAAAATTATTTCTCCCTCTTCTGTCAAGCAACTACCGCCTCTCCCCTACTAAACCTGTACAACAGAAAAAGAAAAGATTGTTTTGGGAAGGTTTAATTTTCAGATAAAGATAATGATAAGTCTGAAGAAATTAATGAGTCCTGCTTTTTTTGTTGGAAAATATCACTTAAAGAAAATTTCAGAAAGCGATTATTCAAAGTAAGAGATGTTTTTCTAACATTAGTAATGGAAGCTCAAATTACAGAAATGGAAAAATAACTTACACTTTAAGAAGCTACAGTGGAAGTAAATAGAACTATTTCATGCAAAAGTAATAAATCTATTCAGTAAGCAACCGGAGAAGAAAACAAACGATAAATGAGCTACAAACACAAGAAACAATAAGTTTTGCTAAGCTGCCATCTGAGGGAGCAAAATATCTAGCCACAGTGAATAAGAAAAAAGTCTACGTATCAGTGGGTTCATCCACAGATTCATTAATACACCATTATTACAGTCTATTAAATTAGTACCTATAATTACCTGCGATTACAGGTACTAAC
>NW_017728924.1:483282-515717 GCF_001723895.1 Crocodylus porosus | reverse complement strand
TTAGATGCCTCAAGTTTGGGTCCCTAACATAAGGCTTCTTAAAGAGACTACTCAGATTTTACAGAAATTATTAAGCACAGCCTGATAAAATATCACACTTTTAATGTGCTTCAAACTAAGGCTCCAAACATTAAGCATTCAAAATTGCTTTGAAAAGTTAAAGCCATAGGGTTTTTTTGTTTTGTTTTTTTTTAATTATAACAATCTAAACTATCACTAACAGGACCAATGAGCGTAGATTAGTGTCCACCCTGGGAACTTTTCTGAAAGGGTAACTGCAAGAATCTCTTAATGAAGGGGGAAGTTGTTCTACAGGAAGAAATAGAGGGAGCCCCTCACTAGATGAAGAAGCTGTCTCCAATTCTAGCAAGTCCTTGGGAGCTGGAGAGTTGAAAATCTAGGAAATATCTGGGCTTTCTAAAGGAAAGAATGTCTCCATGCCTTTGCTCTGTGAACAAAGATGAGGACGAGGTCCTACTCCAACAAATAAAGTAATAAACATTACTCACAGAAGTGGTCCCATTAAGTTCAGGGGGGGCCAGATATTTCAACATACTTGCAACATCCAAACATAGCTCAAAAGGAAGGTAGTCAATTGCATGCATAAACGTGTATGTAATTTCATGCTTAATTTACTGTGAACGTGTATGTAAATATAGCCCAATGTTACAATGTACAAGCAGTGGAAAGAAAACATATCTAAACATTTACACCGCGTGTGGACGTAAGGGGAATTTAAATCCCTCACAATATGTTACAACAGCAACAACAGGGAAGAGAAAAACAAGGAGCATCACCCATGTCATCAGGGATAGGTAGCGGTAAATTTAAAATCTGTACATATGGCAATGAATCAGCAGCATTTTCATTTATGCCCATGACAATGTTCCTAACTCTGCAGTTGCATTTAGGTATAACAGTGCACCTGGTATGAAAAACTACCCACTGAAATACCTAGGTGTGACAGGATTGGTTAAATCTAGAGTTTTAAACTTGACCGAATTCCATTAAAGTTAAGCCCAACCATTTATTTTAAAAATGATGCTTTAAAATTGTAATAGGACGCATATATGTAATTCACACATAGAGAAAGTCTAGGTTCCCTGGAGCCCCCAGGAGGGGTGGGGCCTCGACAGTGCGGGGTCAGGGTTTCTATGGAGACCGGCTCACGCAGCACCGGCAGGACACACGGCGGGGTGGGGAGCTGCTCCAGGGCTGGGATTTTGTCCCGTGGTCTGGAGCCGGGGCCGAGCTGTGACCTGCTGCCCACGTGGCCCAGGCAGGGGTATGCAGGCAGCGGATCATGGCTGTGCCCTGGCTCCAGACCACACTGTCAGCACCGCAAAATCCTGGCCCCAGCCCTGGAGCGGCTTCCTGCCCAGCTGCTTGCACCAGTCTCCACAGAAATCCCAGCCCCATGATGTGGCAACCCTGCCCCTCCTGAAGTCTCCATGGAAACCAGCCACCGTGATGTGGGCAGGGGCTGCTGGGAAATGGAGTCTAGCCACTGGTCGGATCCGCCATTTTGCCCACCCCTGTTGTAGATGCTCGTAAGCAGGACAATGCTCCTAAAATCAAGTGGTTGATAAATGTCATTTAAATATTTAATCAGAAACAAGTTTCCTTAGTCTGAAAATTGGTATTTTTCCTTTCTTTCATTTTACAATATAGAGTCCGTCTCATTATACGGTCCAAGAGATTTCCAAATAAAAAGGAAATATAGTTTACATTTTTTTGAGCAGGACAAGATGCCCCCCCCCATTATAACAACAACAACAATATGATGAATAAATGTCAAATGTAGTCTTTCCGGTCACAGTTTAAAGAAATACATGTCTGGGCCTTGTTACACATTAATTTTAGGTGGCTCCTGGAGCTCTTAACCCCTGGACTGTCCACCCACTAACACCAGAAACTAGCTTGAAGCCCTCTTTAGGACGCTGAAAGTTATGTCACTCCAGGGCCAATTTCGCTCTCACTCGTGCTACCCAGTTCATGTTTGATTAACGTGCGGCCAACTTCCCACAGAAGAGCCACCCACACTGTAGCCCTCCAGCATCTCAGGATGCCGTGTCACCTCCCCCGCCCTTCTGTTTTGTGTGGACAGACTTGCCACCCCTGGAACTCTACTGCCCAGAGGGCAGTTCTGGCACCAAGACAACTCCCACTTCTACCCCCAGGGAGAAGGACCTTCCCACCCCCAGAGGTGCAACTCCATGTAAAAAACCTAAAGGGCACTTAAGATCTAGGCTAGTCACAGGGCACAGACTGGTCTAGGAATGGGATCTAGGGTGGGGAACCAGGCAGGGGGCCTGAGCTGGGGCTTCCTGCCTGGGTCAGGAGTAGTAGCTCCCTCAAAAGCACCTTCCCTCACTGCTCCCACCCTTCCAGCCACCCTGGGAAACACGACTAGCACCCCTCCCACTCCAGCCCCAAATACTAATTTATTAAAACATGAGGCTTTTAATTTACTTCCTCTTTATTTCTTTTAACTTCTTTCTTTAACTTGTTTTTATTTTAGTTTGCAGCGGCCAACTTCCTTCATTTTACCGCCCATGCCTCATCCCCGTTTCCTTTCCACCTCCCATTTCATTACCCACCCCCATCCCATTTACTCTCCATCTGTCAACTTCATGTTCCTGGCCCCCAATCCATCTCTCCCCCTCTCCCCCAGGCAGAGCAGGGATAGATGCCTTTCTTGGCTCACCAGTTCTCTATTGCCAACTCACAGCTGTAGCTCCTAGTCCAGCCCTTGCTCACCAGTTCTCTAGTGGCAAGTAACAGGTGTGCAGGTCAGGGACAGTCAGCGAAAGTTTTTAGCTTTAAGGTGTGACTGCTCCTAACTCGAGCTAGCACTAACATGACCCAACATGTGAGCAGCTTTAAGTGAAACATGTAGGAAGGCCCTCTATTTTCTTCCAGAAAATCCACAATTAGTTTCTTGGTCAACAATGGGCCAAGATGACACATTAGAGCAGTAATGAAATGGGGTTAAGTAGACTTAATTGAACTTGCATGGCTCTTGTAATGGTATAGATCAAGTATAGTCTCATTTTATTCCTTGGGGGTGTATTGAAGCACTAACTCTAGAAGATAGAATAGTTCTAAAACAAGGGCATGCTTCTTCCTTTCGTACAGTCTTAAAGCATAGAACAAGTGCACTGAGTTCGAGATAGAACAGCTGACTCCATAAAGCATTTCTTTAATTTTATACGTGCTTTAATTTTAGGCAATAAGAGCAATTAGTTGAAACCAGTTTGCTAGAAACTGGCAAGTAGGACTGCAGAACTTCAGAGATAGGACAGTTTAAGGTGCCTATAGCCTTGACTATTTCTGTGAGTGATGCTAACATTTCTGAACAGATTTACAAACCTAGACAAGTAAGAAGCTAACCTGATAAAAGCTTGAGAATGAGAGCAAGAAGAGTAACAATACGGAAAGATTTAATCTTTTATGGCCTTTGGTTATAACAAGCATTAATATAGATACACATGATTATATCAATATCCACGCGTAGCAATTAGCAGAGAAATAATGGATAAGAATATAATTAATGCTAGTCAGCATGATTAGATGGAAAAAGACCTCAGCAAATAAACTTGATTTCATTCTTTGAGAAGATCACAAGTTTGGCTAATGATGAAAGATTACTAAGATTTTTGTAAGAAAATAATCACAAAAATAATTCTTATAATGTGAAACTTGCCCCAAAAAGAACTGAAACAAGACTTGATTACAATGCATGACCAAAGAAAATAATACAAAGAAGGCCATAGTTTAGTGAAGAAAAAGTGTTAACAACCACTAAAAGCTGAAGTCAGAGAAATCCTCATTGGAAATAAAGTACTTTTTTTTTTCCCACAACGAAGGGTGCACCCACTGGAACAAATTACAAGAGAACTGGTATATTCTCCATCTTTTGACATGCTTCTTGCAGCCAGCCAATACCAAATGCTATGCTTAACACAGGAATACCTGGGTGAAGTTTCAGAGGTGGGCAATATGCAGGACATGAGTCTCTATGATTTCATGACCTATTCTGGCCTTAAGCTGGGCATATCTATTAATGAGGACTGTTAAACACCACCATAGGGGGGAAAAACTGATGTGGAATCGTACAGAATGACTGTCTTGTATCATAGCATTCAGCAGAACAAATGTTGCCACTTTTCAATGATGCTGTCCCGAGATAGGGGAACAAGCTCATCTTCAAGACTTAACATAGTGACTCATTACGAAATTCATCTAAAAACATATACCAAGTGAAAGGTGTGGTTTCTGTGATCCCAGAGAATAGCATTAGCACATAAACAGAACACAATAAAAAAAAAGTGCTGTGCATGTTGACAGATTTGTGCTGCAGGGTAGTTACCTTGTCACCTATAAAATCAAACAAATACACTTGATATATTTAGTGTCAGCCACAGTTACATTGCTGTATGTGATGGGATAACATGTTATATCACACCCATCCTTCCTTGCATTGTTTTGTTAGATACACTGTGTCTCACACTTAAAATAAGTAACTGTCAAAGCATTTACCACTTTAAAAACCCATTTCATTTGAAAACTATTTTGTGTTCTCAGAAAGATTTTTTCTTCTTTTTTTTCCTGAAAAGATGAGTGTTGAAACTGTTCTATTGTTGCCATTGATGAAGTATCCTCTATATTTCATTAAAAATTAAATAAAGACCCAAGGGGTTGAAGGAAAATGGATTTTCCATTTTTCTCCCTTTTGCTCTTGAGAATGATTTATGAAGTACAAGTGCATTCATAAACTGAGATACTATACCCTAGAGAAAATAAACTAGATATTATTCAATTGTTAGTGGTTCGTATTATGAAATGGCCGCCACCGATTTTACATTGTTTGTTGAAATCATTTTTAACCACATAACTCCAGCTCAGACCATGAGAAATTGGATTGAAAAACACTCCATTTATCTTCCAAATCAAACCTTGCAGAACAGTTTAGATTCAAATGCCTCTTTTACATAGTTAAACTTGAACTGATATTGCTGTTTGGTTCTGTTCATTAAAACTTACTAAGATACTAAGCATTGCACTTTTTCTAATATATTTTCATTGGAAATGGTTATGTATTCTGTGGGCAGATTCAAAAGAGATGATTTGTTATGTAAAAGCATAGCAGAATTTCAGCTTTTATGCAATTTAGTACACAGTGTCAACTACTCTCCTACAGCTTTCAAATTCCACCTGCCCATGAACAGCATTTCTTTTAGCTGCAGGGTGAAACCTACCATGTTCCCGTTACAAAGAAGCAACAAACCTCCCACTCCTTCCCTGCTAGACAGACAAGATGTAAAAGCTGTAGGGTACACCAAACAACAGGAGCATGGGAGATATCTTTATCAAATGTGGAAGAATGGAGGTTTAGTTTAAGAGGCAAGAGTACCTGCATCTCCAAGTTCAAGAGAAGGTCTTAGACATGGGGTATCAAAGAACTGGTAAAGAACTTACGCTAGACTTTATTATGCTGCCTTCTCAGTTACACTCGTCTTCCTAGCTGTGCACGAGGTACCTCTACAATCTGCAGCGAATTCAAGTGGCACTTTTTAATCAACTGTGAAGCCTTCATGAAGAAGCAGGGGAGAAGTAATAATGGCAAGTCCCTGAATCCAGAGGTATAACAAGGTGGCTCTGCACTGCTTGCAAAGGCTCAGCACAGGTCAGGTCTGGCTGCCAAGTTGTAGGTGACCATGCACAGCCAGATGCCAGCTCATGGTGGCTATTTTTGTGCCTTGACATTCTTGTGCTGCTGCTAATTGTCCTGGGGGAACATCCCTGCGTGCACGCTCTGGCATGTGGCAAATCACCCCAGATGGGGTAGAGGGAGGCTGGGGCCATTACCTAGGCTGGCCCCAGAAGCCTTACCTGGGGTCTTGGGGCACCTCCCAGGGCTGCAGCAGCAGCGATCCAGATGTGCAGAGCCTGGCTGGCAGTCAGGACTTGCTCTGGCTGGGCAGGCTCCAGTTTTGGGTGCCACATGCTGCAGGCACGTGCACCGGGCACGGCTGCCCCGATTGTCCTCCTTGGGCACCCTACTGCCTGAGTCTGCTCACGTTCACTGGTCAGTGGGACTGGCTCTTGGCTCGGAATAGCCATAATCATTTTTAGTGGTCTTTAGGTTTTCACTGGCAGACCACCTGCCCTTCACTCCCTCAGTTCTCCTGCAAACTGCAGCAGAGGGTCACGTGCTCTGTCCAGCCATCATTGTTTCTGAGCTCCCAAAATAAACAAATAAATAAATACCAGCTCATGCAAAAACACCGTCTTATCTCTATAATCATTTAATGGCTCCCATTTTACCTTGTCAAAAATAGAGACTTAGGTGCTTGTGGTTCGTCTCTTGCTTTTGGTTTTCAGTGAAATAATCCTTAAAGATAGTTTTGTGTATAGCGATCTTGGAATGCTCATTTATGCTCCGAAGAAATCTTATACCGAACACAGCCTGACTAATGGTCAGGAAGTATAATCTGCGGGTAGGTGTCCCATGTTCAAGAAAGCACAGTTACAGGCTACTGCAGGAATATTCCTAGCAGGCAGATGCAAAGCAGATAGCTTCACCAGCTCTCTCATAGATGACTCCTTCAGAGGTACGGCTGCAGTGCTGTAGTTACCATAGCAAGCCTTTGGGGATTTAAAGGAGTCTGCATGTCTCACAAAGAAACTGGAAGAGGTAATATCCCTGTCAAGCCAAAAGTAAATGTCCTAATTGAGACTGTCTGTGCAATTTAATGAATGATAATGGACACACAACTAGCTCATTTTCAGAGGATGAAGTGGTCCTGTCCTGCTGGTGGAACTATTTCCCAAGCTCTGATGAAAATGTAAGAATGAAAACATATACACCCCCCACCCAACCATTTCTCCAAAAGCATGCCCCTTTGTTCAGGCTAGATGTATGCCTTGCTTCCTGCCCACAGTGGAACATGAGCTGCAGGAAGAGAACATCTTGCAATGAGTATCGTTTCTTCTTGCAGTTTCTCAAAATATTGAAGCTGTAAATAGATGCCTGCCTGTTCCTTACATGTGTCAGTGCAAAGGTTTAGGGATACAGCCCCTGTCACGCTAGGGAGACAGTTCAAATTCAATACAATTAGCTGTCTAGTGGAGTCTTTTCCATATGGGAGTGAAAATACCAGCAAGAGCCTCTTTGCTCCCTATTAAGGAGAGAAGTCCACTGAGAACCAATCAACCTCGCCACTGCAGTTTCCTTGAGGATTGTTCTGCACTAATAGACGGAAAGAAAGTAAATAATTACTTTTTAGCATTCTGAAAGCTTGCTCTAAATCACAGAAGGCTCTGATAGCATAGTCACCCATTTAAAAATAATATTCACGTTTCAGTAAAATAAAATGCTGGGAATGATTCATAAAGTAGGCTTCACAACCTTCCAATCCTCCACTTCATCATGAAGCAGGGGGGAAGGTGCTGTAGCAAATGCTTTTTGCTTTACAAACATGATCGCCTTTCAGTGCATCACCAGTTGGCCTTTAAACAGTTCCTGAAATAGCATTTAAAAAAAAAAAGAGCAGTAAACTCATACCCATATTTTAAGAAAGGTAATGAATTTGGCAAGACAACAAGTCATGCGTTCAAGGTGCGTTTGTTCTTTAGCAGAAGAAAGAGGGAGCTTTAGATGAAGGGGCTGCTTGGTACAAGGAAATTTGGTGTCCTAGTCAATAACTGCTCATTTGGCTCTCCTGCCTGTTCCAGACCATACACATTGCTTCTTGATTGTTCCAGTCATGTACAGGAAACTCTCTCGGGAGACTCCTGCGCTCTCCCAGCTGCAGAAGCAGGACATCTCTTTCACATGGAAAGGTGATTTATATCACCAGATTAGAGAAGTGAGGACAGACCCTTTGCTTAAAACCACAGATAAATAACTGGCACTTTAATACGGACTCAGTGAGAGCTAGGCTCCTTGAAAAACACAAGTTTGGCAGCATTGTCTGAGTCTGGGGATCTACATATGAAGGGTGCATTGCTAAAGTGAGCACTGTCAGGGTCATTCACACTACTGAGGGGCCATCTATTTAGGGCTGTGAGAAATTTCGCCCCGTGTTTTGTTTTGAAGCTGTTTTGACGCGTTTCGAGCTCAAGACAATGACATTGAAATGAAACAAAAGCCTTTGAAACAGCTTCGAAACAAAACTAGGGCATTCAAAATGTTTCAAAAGTTTCGCAACGTTTCAAAAGTTTTGAAACGTTTTGCATTTCGAAACCAGGCTTACTGGCTTTAGCCCTGGTCCCATCCAGCAGCAGCAGCAGCCTCCTGTCATACGGCGGGCAGACTGGGGCCTGCCTGCACCCCCAGGAGGGCTGTGGGGCTGTGCCGGACTCCTCCCAGGGGTGCAGGACCCTGATCTGCCTGCCGGATGACAGGAGGCTGCTGCGGCCAGCTGGGACTGGCGCTGGGCACAGCCAGCACCCAGCGCCAGGAAGACTGGTGCTGCACTGGGTGGGTGAAATGTCAAAACAGCACTGAAACAGCAAAAGTTTCAATGAAACAAAACCGAACAGTGCTTTTGAAATTAAACAAAACCCGAAACGAAACACCGCTCCATCTAAATGGAAGTTGAAGCAGAATGATGCTGTTTCGCACAGCCCTACCATCTATGGAGGCTCTTCCCAGTCATTACCACCCCAAACTGAGCGGAAACAGAAACAGCTGAATGGAGGAGGGAGTTTAAGCTCTGAGTGGGTTGCTAAACTGTGGGGGAAAGACTCAAAAAACAACTGAAGAAATTAGGCAATCACACCTGTGAGATAAATGCATTCATCAAAGAAACAGTGGTAACCATTAAAAGTCACTACTATCTTGTTTATGTAAATAGATATCTGGGGTGTCTTAGTCAGCACTGTTCATTACTTGCAAATGCAACTGTAAAAAGCCATTGCCGCACATTCCAATAACCACAGGTGCCATAACCGTACTTTACATAATAAAAAGATAAGATGCTACACATTTATAGTAACTCTTTCTTTTCTAATAGTTCTCCTGGTTTGTGGTATATATTAGCATAGTTATCTTTACTAATGTAATCAGATAGACAGATTGTGCTCAGATTAAGCAGGAAGGATATTAAAATTTTATCAAGGAAAAAAAGTAACATAGTAAGTTGGCTAAAGTCACCTTTACAGCTAACTACTACTGTGACTAAGTCGCTAGATCAAAAACGTATTCCTTTTGGAAACACAGTCTAAGGTACAGGCTGTATTTTTGCCCCTTTCTACCCTTCATATCGGGTTTTCTGCCCTGCTTTCCATTTTCCATAAGCTCTCCGATGAGCTAAGTGTCATTTTTGAGGGCTCTTCGGTAAGATTCTGCAATGGCACAGCTGCGGTCTTTGGTACAACGCCGTATTTTAAACAGTCCTATAAATCGGCTACTAAAATGGGACACTGCAGAATACAGCCCCCTAGTATATGGCTCCAGAAATCCTTAAACAAAGAGAAGGATATAAAGTTCTCGGGAAAGTTTTGTTCACTTCAGTGGAGAATCACTGCACTAGAGCAAACAACAGGGAACAGCAAAATGCAGAAATCATTCAATTGATTATAATATTGACAACTACAGGTCGAAACTCTGCTGCTTAAATCCCCAATCTGCCCCAGGTGAGACCATCTCTTCTTTACTTATATTAAGCAAGTTACTGACCTTTGTAGTTTCCAGCCTCCTTTACAACAGTACTGAAGAGAGAGTACAATAAATATATATTATATAACTGAGTGTACATCTCCAACTGTTCTGAAATTCTCCTCTCCAATACAGAATGCTCCAGAAAAGCTACACGGAAAAGCAGTGGTTTATCTCTTTGGCTCATACTTTATTATATTTTTTCCCCAATTAAAAGGCTTGCTTTGCACACAGTGCTACTTCAACCTTAGGCTCATACACCTGGATAAGGTTGGGTTTCAATCTGGGTTGCATAGAAAAATCAAACCACTAAATTGTGCATAGTTACTCAAGGCATACAGGCAACCAAAATAAATGGATGAATACATCACACTAGCGATGACAGCCAAACCATAACTGCAATTTTTTTAATGAAAAGGAAAAGCTAAAGTATATATATGTGAGAAATAGCACTTGATGCAGTACCTATTTCTCCCACCTATGTAGAAAGATGACAAAGATGCAAGAGATGTGCTTTCATTATGCTGCAACTCATTTGGTAATTGTCTTATAATAAATCAAACAGTGAAGTTATCATTCCATCCTCGGTCATTTGCAATGTATCATAGCTTCCAAGCTGGAACTGGTCAGGAAATTATTAGCCTATACTATATGTTTTTTCACAGGCTTTCAATTTTTCGCCCATTCTGCAATGGGATGAAAGAAAGAGATCCCAAAGAAACCAAACAATGATGGGCTGTCAGCACTCCTCCATTGAATCTTTGGTTTAAGACCATTCTTCTTCAATCAAAAACTAGCTGCAAGGAAGTTTTTATCCCTAAACCTAAACTTAGGATGTATCCCTAACCCTAAACTTAGGCAACATCTCATTTTGCTAAAAATGGGATACCTGATGAGAAACCAGCAATGGCAGATGATGTCTACCCATGATGTACCACAGACACTATATACGTTTAGGAATAGGCTAAATCTGAAATTGATATAATTTTTCGGTAATCCCAACATTAAGCCGGCTTATTAGTGGTATTAGATTGAGAATCATAGAGCTCATCTATACGGCACCCTATGGTGACGTACCAACGTGCTACATTGCCATACAGTGCACTGCGGTGATGTAGTCTATGTGTGTTCAGCAGCTATGTTGCCGTAGTGGTGCGCTCCCCCACTTTAGCGAGCTGCTATGGCAACATGGCAGCGAAATCTAACTGCGCACCATGCGTATGGTGCAGTACAGCCAGTTACTGTACCGTGCTTTAGTACTTCCAACAGGATGTACTAAAGCATGGTGCTTTAGCAACATCGCTGTATGGTGACGTGTAGATGCGCCCATAGAAAAGTAGGGCTGAAAGGGACCTTCATAGGTCATCTAGTTCAATCCTCTGCCTTAAGAAGGAACATTCCTATCCAAATCATCCTATATAAGTCCATTGTCTAACATTTTAGCACAACAGCACAGCTCTGACAAAACACACAAAATAACACGCTGCCTGCTGTAGGAAAAGCAAGGGAACCATGCTGGCCAATGCCTTGCTGCTGCAAAGTTTGTTAATTCCACTCAAAAGATCTCAGGAAAAGGGCCAAGCCTCCTACTACAGAGAAAGGCAAAATCTCACTACAGTCCATACCATGGACCCCAAATATGGTGACTGGTTGGTCTGAACCTGAGCAGAGGGAAAAAACCCTTTAGGCAGGAGCCTCTGAGTTTAAGTCTCAGTGGAAGCACTGGTACACCCCAGTTCCAGTCCTCATCTTTGGCTGCATCCAACACTGCAGAAGGCTTTAAAAAAGGGCATGGGGAGGGGTGGAGTTCTCTCACAGCCCCATATGGCACCCAGGAAAGCCAAGAAACATGAGGAATACCCACAGCAGGATATAGGCATAGTTGTGCCTAGATCATTCCTAACCAGTCGCTGTCCAACCTCTTCTTGAACACCTCCAGTGATGGAGGAGAGCCCACAGCTTCCTTAGGCAGTCTACTCCACTGACTTACTGGGGGGCTGAGGGAACAGGCAGGGGATGGGAGCTGGCCAGGGCCCCCCCCCATGGTCCCCTCTCCCCTCACCCAGCTCCAGCCCCCCCACCCCTATTTACCAGCTCCAAGTCTGGCTCCAGTTCTCTGCTGCAGTGAGTGGGGACTGTTTGAATTGTCGAAGCTCTCCAAATCTTTTCTGAAGATTCGGAGAGCTTTGAATCAATTTGGACCTTTTTATTGGTCCCCCAATTCCATTTGGATTTAGAGATTTGGCCACCGAATCAGGCCGAATCTCCTCTGAATCAAATCACCACCTGAAGCTTTGCACAGCCCTCTGATCTACCAAGACTCCTAGATCCTTCTCCATAGTGCTGACATCCATCCAAGTGTCACCCATTTTATGTTTTATAGATTCATAGATGTAGGGTTGGAAGGAACCTTGTAGATCTTCTAGCCTGACCCCCTGCTCTGGGCAGGAAGAGAAAACCGGGCTCAAATGACCCCAGCTAGGTAAATGTCAAGCCTTCTCTTAAAGACCCCCTAAATTTGCATTTATGACCATTCTTTCCGTGGTGTAGCACCTTGCATTTGCCTTGACATTTTATGTTTGGTTGTATTGTTCTTCCAGCAGATGTCCAGAAAACTGAAGTCTCCCACAAGTATCATTCCATAGCTTTTGGATAGATCTGTCATCTTCTTGAAGAATATCTTATCCACCTTCTCTTCCTGATTTAATGGTTTATAATATAACCCCAGCACTATATTGGTGCTGCATCTTTCATCTTCACCCAAATGCAATCTGCTCTGCTATTTTCTTCCTCTTGAACCAGAGACCAAGTGTATGTGTTTTTGACATTCAAGGTGACACCATCATCTTCTCCCCTAACCTCATCCTTCCAAAACAAAGTATAACCCTCAATGTGGATATTCCAATCATAAAAGCTGTCCCACCCCCTCTACTAATCCAAGAAATTTTGTGCCAAGGTTCCTAAGGGAAAAAACATGTGTTTGGAGTCCTTTGTAGCCACCCATTCCAAATTTCAAAATCTGTTCACCTCTAGGAGAGACAAACGGTAAATAAAGCTATTGTTAACCCTGGGCGTATGTTTATCAGTAAAACAGATATTGCAAGTTAAATACTGGAGGATAAATGCCCTTAAGCCAAGAATAAGGTAACTTTTGATAACTGGTAGTACTATCAGGTTGTCACTCCAGAATCACATTCTTGTGTTTAGGAGCATCTTTCTCCAACTCATCTCTGCAACTGCAATGGGAAAGGATTTGAGGAATATAGATCTAGATCCAGATCCTTTGCTGTCTCATTTGTATTTTCTCAGTGGGTCATTTCTAAGCATTCCACTGATTTGGTAAAAAATAGTCCCCTTTAATACATCAGAATGAAATTTTAGACATGGCCAAACCATAGGTTCCTTTCCACAAAAGGAAATTTCAAGCAAGTGATTTGGGAATGGATCCCATCCCCATATATCCTCCTTTATTTCTTTCTTTATTCTCATAAAGTAACTGGGCCTAGTTAGTTACCCCTACGTTGGTGCCATGTTTCATCTTGAAAAATTAAAATGTCCACTAAAAGCCTAGAGTTCATACACTGTAACTTTCTTGAACAATCCATCTGATGTGAACACGAGGGAGGGCAGACTCTGTTCAGATGAACACTTTCCCCAAGTGCATGGTAGCCCATAGGTTACCAGCTCATCTTGGATCAGGTCCCATCTCATGTAGGATGTTCCTTATCCCAACTCTGTGGAATCCATTAAGGGGCCCAGAACTCTGTCTTCTCACTGATCAAATGGGGGAAAAAAACTGCCTTTCCAATTGCAGGTAAGGTATATATCATTGTTGAAGAATTCCTTTCCTGTCTACCCAACTCAAAAGAATCTAAGGAATCCAGCTTTGGCTGGGATCTCCTTGGCACCTGGTGGTGATGATAAGTTGTTTAAATCCCTTGTGCAGGCTGAAGAGCTGAAGCACTATTTACTGCAATGCTAACCCATAAGGCAAAGTATCAACCTATATCCATAACAGTCCAATTAATTTAGCCCTATAACCTCTCTGTAAGGGGTTTGAGACACTGGATCTTTGAATCTAATCATGGATCTAATAACCCCGCTAATTAACATGAATCATGCACTAACAAGCTGGCCTACTGGGGACAGTGCAGAGACCTCCTTCTATGACATGTAGTTTTTAACTAAATTCTCAAAGCACAACAGAGCAGAAGCAAGCCTGTGAGCAAAGGAAAGGCTTTCATGAGCCCTTCTAGGGAGAAAAGAAGTCACATTTCATGTAGTTTTATTCACGTCCATCCTTTTTGCCTCATCCTAGGCAGCTCGTCACAGTGCAGTTAAGCATATATGCACATATTTCATTTGATTTTTTGAAAGAAATGTGAAGCATGAGACCTAGGATTTGATTAACAAGAACATCCTTGTGAGGCAATCTCTACTTTTCCCTCAGTCACAGAACTATATTAAAAATCCCATGCAATTATGAAAATGAAACAGTAGAAATCTTGACAGTTAAATGCACTTGTAATTGCACAACTAATTGCCAGCAGCAAAACAGTAGCTTAAAATTAGTTACATGAAAATGAAGCAATTGCAGTCCAATGCTTGGTAAAAGCTTCTTGGGAGGGGAGCGGAGGGCCTACAAAGCAATCATGTATGTTCTTTTCAAATGGGAAAGCCTCAAGGCAATCACTTGATGTCCAGAACACAGCCCTCCAAAACAGGGCACTAGAAGTGCAGTATGAATGGGGTTTTAATGTCTGCAGTGCTTTGCCTTTACTTTGACTGGTGTTTCTCATTTTGAGGCCAGGTGACTCACCCACAGAGGAATAAACAAAGATTCATGTTTTTAATATGGTGTTCACTAAATATTCCCATAATGGAACATTATTAGTATGTTCTAACTACATGGTGTCACGGCGAAAACTACACAGAATCAACCAAACTGGTTGTATACCACTGTGTCCATACTGACTTCAGGGAAGCTACACCTAATTTACAGTGATGAAAGTGAGGACAGAATTAGGCCCCAAGTCTCTCCTCCATTACAAGGATTCACACAAGGAGGAAGAGCTCTCAGAGAGTATTTAATGTTTGGGGTATGTCAAGGAGCAAGTAATAAAAATCATATTAAGTCAGGTACACTGCCATTTTAAAATTCTTTCCTTATAACAGAATTAATTGCGGAGACAAACAACTACATTTGAAAACAGGGGCTTCAAAATCCATTGGGAGTATTTGCTGGATGTCTGTATTGAATTGTTATAAAATATGGGCGATGCACATGAGATTTGCAAGCAGAAGATTAAGGTGTCATCCTCCTCTTTAGGGCTGTCTGCAGATGTTAAAAAAAGAAAAGAAACCCATACTTTATTGGAAGCAGCAGTGTGTTACTTCGACCCCGCTCTACAGCGTTGGGTGCTTCAGTGGGCTTTTTGGCATTTTTGGCTAACGCTGATTCAATCAGCTATTAGGTAAAAGATTTGAAAAACAGCCACTAAAGTTCCTGATCTATATATATGTCGGGTGAGCTGTGTCCAACTAACATGATGCTTCTTCTGGGCATGCACTGGGCTTGGTGAGGGAGCATGCTACATTTAAACTGCAAGGTTTTAATTTTATTTTACCATCTGCAAGCAGCCAAAGAGTTTATCAACTAATGTGGCATGACCAGCCTCCATAAAAGAATTATGTGTAGGAATGTAGAAGATTATAGGTACAGTTGAAGGAACTACTGAAAAGAGGGATAGTGACTGGCAGACAAAAGGGTTAGAGTGCTGATAAAAGAATAGGAGATAACATTAAAAAAGAACCGAGTTGAAAGGTGGAGAAAGAACCAAGTAAAAATCAAGGGCTAGGCACAAACATTCAAAAAGCCCAAGATGGAAGCAATCTGAGTTTCAAGCTTTACTCTAGGTCAGTTCAGGAGAGAACAGAGAAGAGGTTCGCCCATCAGTGGTGGGGTGGGGGGCACGCAAGCTGCCTGCACTGGCAGAAACCGGCAGCTTGTGGGCACTCTTGCACGCATCTCAGCCTCGCTCCCAACTGGAGACTCACAAGTGCAGCCGAATGGGCAGGCCACCCCTGATTGGGCGCTGGAGAGCTGTCCCCATGCCTGCTGCTCTGTCACCCACAGGAATCACAGACAGCCCCTGAGCTGGAGGGGACCTCCAGAGGTCATCAGCTCCAAGTGCCTGCCTGAGGCAGGTTCAACCCTATCCAAACCATCCTGCAACAATCCAGACTCTAAACTCTGCATACTGGCTCAAACCCCTGGGGTTCCCAAAGCCAAGATGGCTGGGACCAGGCTAGCCAGGCAAGCAGCAGAAAGCTCTGGCTTCATGTTCAGACTTTGGAGAAGGGGAAGGGGCATGAGTGACTGGTGCCTCCTGAATCTGGGGGGGCACCTGCAGAAGCTGATGACGGTGGCGGTCTTGTCAGAGGGGGCACCAGCCCTACCGACAGCATCAGTGTCAGCTGTCGGGGGGGCATGAGTACCACTTTGCACCCCCTACCAGTTGCCTATGGGAAGGGTCTTCGTGTGTGTGGGGCTTGGGTCTGACAGCAGCTGCTTCCCACAGAAGATCCAATATCCTGGTAACCTCAATTCTTACTTGCAGCTCCAGCAGTGAGCAGGGGCTGCTGGGCAGTGGAGGGCATCTCCAGGATCCACTGATGCTTTTGGGCTCTGGAGAATCACTGGGGGGCAGAGCTCCACAGCCAGAAGCTGAGTGAGGGAGGAAGGGAAGGAATGAGCAGCTGGGAGTCCAGGGGGGAGTTTGCAGGACAAGCAAGGGATCCAGGCCAGGCTGGGGATGCCTGGGATCCAGGTGAGTGAGCCTGTCTGCTGAATGCTGGTGGGGACAGGCTGGGCACACTCATCTCCTAGGAGCTGTGATGGGGGCTGGACCACCTGCCTTGCCTGGATCTGCTGTGCATGGGGGTGAGGTGGGGAAGGTTGCAGGGCAGGATTGCTTGGGGAGAGGCCAGATACACACACTCACCCCCCACCCCCCCGAAGCCCTGCACCCCTCCAAGCACCAACGGCAGTGGCACAGGGAGGCAGTGGCTGCAGCTATACTTTCTGCCCCATGACACCATGGCTCTGCACACACAGGACACAGCAGCCTGCAGCCTCCACTTGCTTACTCTGTCCGTCCTGCCCTGCTGCTGGACTCCTGCCATTAGCTGGAGCTCTGAGGGGCCTGATCCTTACTTCTGTGGAGTGCCCCTCCACCCTGCCTAGGGACATTGTATAAAGATAAAAAAAAATAAAAATACAGAGCTACAGATGCTCCCTCCTCCCCAACCTGCAGCTGACAGCTCGGAGCATAAGCTGAGTTCCAGTGTGCTTCTGTGCAAGGGAGGGAGCCGGGGGAGGGTGGTGTTGCAGAGGTACCTGGGATGCCGGAGGACTGCGACCTAACTTGAGTCAAGAGGGGATCCGGTACAAAACTTGGACCGACCAGTTTAACATAAACCAATTAAGCCTGATGCTACATCCATCCAAGTCTATTTTAAAGCAGGTTCCACCATTTAAAAACTATTCTGCGTGCACTGAACTTCTGTCCTCTTACAGGTTTAGACCAGTTTACGATGACTTATAATGGTTTATGTATAATGTCTGTACCTGACTAAGAAGTAGGAGGTAGCATAGACAGGAATTAAAATAGAGATGAATGCAGGATTTGGAAGAGGAGGGCAGGGGCCTTGAAAGCAAAGATGAGTCAACAAGTGGATTTTACTGATGTGGTGAGCATCAAGAAAGTTGTGGCAAGGTTTGAAGAGACAAGGCTCACATTCAGAAAGACAGGCAAGGAAGGGCGCTTCAGAAACATTAGGGATTTAGCAAGGGAAATATGAAAGGCAAGGAGACAGGGCAGGGGAACATGCCATTAATCCAAGTAAAAAGATTTCCAGGATGGTGACAAGGGTTTTATTGTTTTTTAGCAGGAGACAATGAAGAAATGACAAAATTTTGTAATAATATTACAGATGGAAGCCCATGGGCAATGGGTGGAGAAGCTTGGAGTTGGAGGAGAGTTGAGTTGTCAGTAGTGGTATACAAAAGAAAGGGATGGAAAGGAAGATTAGGATGGGATGAGAAACCAGATCTCGGACACACATCCCTTCCTCGCTCTGGGTTTGATTACAAACGCTTTTCCTCCTTATTTGAAAGATGCCAATCAGAATGCTCTTCAAACGCAGTAGAGAGAAAGCCTGATCATTATCTGCATGAAACAATTGATTTCTGCTTCTGTAATATTTTAGGGGTAAAAATTCCATATTATGAGCAATCAGATTTCTGAATTAAAGTAGTGACACATTATATTCTATTGATGAAAGGTTTTTCCCACTTCTGTCAGTCTCTGCATTTGTCTCAGGAATAAATTGTACTACTTTTGCAGAGAAAAGATACCATGGCAAAAAAAAAAAAAAAGGAAGTTTACACCTAAAAACACTTTCCCCCCTCTCATTTCATTTTGCAAGACTGAGAAATTATGTGCTGCACTCTGCAAATACACGCAGTATAGTAAAAAATTGATACTCTAGCTTTTTCAGCATTCTCTTTTGGATAGTTCAAGTCGACTGTCTCTGCAAATACATTATGAAATGATTGATTCTATAGAAGCATTTCTTTGCACTTTTCAACATTTTAATGCTACAAAAATAAATTGAGTTTAGAACTTTCAATTCTTTTTCTCTCTGCTTTCTGTGGGGAACATATGATGTTAAGAAAAGCAATCACACTTCAGACATTAGTGTTCTCACTAAAACTGCAAAGCATCGTGCTAAATGCCTGAGCATCCCCTTGACAGACATATAGCAACACCTACTCACTAGTGTAATGGAGAAAGTTAGTGATTATGTACACCAAAGTGATTGAGCCAACAACTTCTCTAATGGAGGGAGAAAGCTTGATTAATAACGAGTGCCACTAAAAGAACAGATTGTTTTATGAGAGGAATGAATCACACAGAAGGAAGCAATACAATATGTCTTTGCCCATTGGCTAAGAGTTGGTAAGGAAGAGAAGGAGAATACAAAATGCCAACAGCCCAGTAGCTACTTTGCCACAAAGGATTTAGAGATTCTTTTCCCTATCCCTTCTTCTTCTCCATGTTCATATGCATTAGGTTATAGTCCTATTTACATTATTATAGGCAGGTGGAAATCCTTCAGCAATCTTACTCCCCCATATTTTTGTGCACATAAAGTATTCAAATATGTGTGGGGGCTTACCACAGAGTCATTATCTTATGTTATATCTAAGTTATGTCATTATTACATTTCTATACATTAAATTTGTGAACGTGATGCGTGTTCTTTGTATAAATACACACATGCATCATCATTTCCTTTTGGACAACCTTACTTCAGGTTTTTGCTAGCTTAACCCCTGGGTGGAAAAAGGCTTTTCACAGCTAGGGAAAGTAATTCTCAATTACTAAACATGCTAAGAAAGAAAATGGTGGTAAAAAAAGACTTTTGGTTTGATGCCAGACATTTCACATCCAAGCGAAACCTGGCAAAAAGTTAATAACTTGGCAACTTCATTTTGAGCATAAATATTTCCAAACACTTCAGCTACACAAGAACATCCAAAAGATGCCTTGTCATGCCAGCATAGACCCTTCTTGTTCATAAACATACTCCATAAGGCAAGGGCCAGATCCAAAGTCTGTTCAAGTCAACAGCAAGATACTTATTCCCTTCAGTGTTTTTCCTCCTATTATCTCACCATGTTGATCAAATTATCATCGCTGAACGACGACAGTAAAACTCCAGTAAAACACAGTACATACAGACACAGGCAGCTTAGATACTTTAAGCAGCTCATGCTATGTTTGGCACAGGCATTCGAACTCCAGTCTTCATCCTTTCACAGATAATAACTAGGTTTTGTTTTAAAATTTCCTTTTGAATATTTTAACTAAAACATAGTACTGAAAATAAAAATGAGAATGACTTTTTTTTTTTTTAAAGAGATGCCAGCTGATCATTTGTCACCAGGTCAGATATTCTGTTGGTTTTCCCAGCTGTTGTTGCTTCCACTGCTTGCAATACATATATACTCTTGTCTGATTTATGTGTGTGGAGATACATAGAAACCCACTTTCAAAGAACCAAAGCAAACTATTAAAAAGCATATCTTTCTACATTGATTTTAGGCAATACCTGGATCCCAACATTATCCTGTGACATATTGCCCATCTTTAATGGTATCTAAATAAGGCTCATCCCCTTCCAAGGAGACATTCAGTACTTAAGTTTATTATCAGGATTGGATAATAATCCAAACCAGCAATTGATGCGCAATTGATTAATAATGTTCATGAAGGTTTTTTATTTGCTTTTGGTCTATTAGATACAAGTCCTTTCTAATATTTTAGTTATAACATTTATTTTTCATACTTTTTCCATGCTTTTTTCTCTCTGCCTCTCCTTCTCCCCAGAGAACAGAGAAAAATGGTACTAATATAACCAGTGCTATGTACGATATCCTTGCTCCTCTACCTTTGTGAGATAATCATTGTAAGGAAAATACTGAGAAGAGGCAGTGACAATAGTCCCTTATTAGGAAATGAATATCAACAATAGGTAGGGTCAAAGTTATTGTCTATAACTAACTGGCTATTTTTTACCTTAAAAAAAAGAAGAAAAAAAAAATATATGCTTGAAGTCATTTGTTTATATATGTTTGTGTATATATATAAACAAATGACTTCAACCATATTTGCTTGCAAAAAGGTACTGAATGAAATACAATCTGGATGTAATACTTGTGCCATTCACCTGAGTAAAATTTGTCAGAATGAAACACTTCTCTGCTGTGCTCGAGTCCCTTGTTCATAATAATTTCTGTTTCGTTCTTACAAAATAGCACTTAGTCTTTTTTGGGTAAAGGTACATGCAGAAATCTTATAATCTTCAAGCCAGAAGCACAAGATTTCACTTAGAAGTCTATAGGTAAAAGCATAACCAGTGTTGATGCTAAGTTAGATGACATAAAGCCACAGAAGGGATTTTTCATACATTCATAACCACATGTGAGTAGTGAAGTATGAAAAATAGATGTTCTTCCAGATGAATTTGACCCTAACCAAACATGATGATTTAACGATGTTTGTGCCTTCACTCAGTCAGGCAAACTGCATTGTGTATTTTGCAAAATTACTGTACAAGGTACAGAGGATCCCAGGACCCATAATCCCAGGAACACTTATGTATCGTTTTAATCATATATATGGGAGTAGTCCTATTGACCTGGCTAGGACTAATCCTGCAAATAAATTTATACTTGGGCTTAAAAGTATACATGAGTTTGCAGGGTCAAAGTCAAAGGATTTTCCTTGTTTGCTGGGGTTACAGGTTGGAAAGCCTGTAAGACAGTACACAAAACTTCGGGACTTGTTAGTACATCGGAGCATTCTAAATAGAAAACAAAGCTTCATATGCAGCAGCAGCAGACGCTGCTTAGATGAACAAGTTGTACTACATAAGAAGCTGTGGGTCTGGGGTTCAGATTTAGGGGTTTTGAAGCTGTTTCTAGTTAAGTCAGATTGATCGGATTCCAGGGCTGTGTCCACACAACCACAGACATTTGCTTCTATGGGGACACTTTGTGCTGCTGTTACTTGTTCCCGGGGAATGCCTGCGCCACTTGCTCTCTGGCATGCAGCAAGTTACAGTACTTTAATTGAGGTAGGGGAGACTGAGGCCAGCAACTGCGCTGGCCCCAGCAGCCTTACCTGGGGTGCTGGGGGCCTTGGGGAGCTGCAGCTGTAGTGAACCTGCTGCTCAGAGCCTGGCTGGCTGCTGGAGTGTGGCTTCAACTAGCCAGGCTCTGGTTTTGGGTGGCATGAGCTGCCTCCATGTGCACTACCCTGCTTTTTTTTTTTTGCACAGATTTTTTTGACCCCAGGAGATCCTGGGTTCTAAAGATGCCCCCACGCTGCTACCCTGAAGCACAGAAAACATCTAAATGAGGCATATTCAAGTCAGCAGGACTGGATTCACTCCATCTGAGAGTGCTGAAGGAGCTGGTTGAAGTCATCGTGGAACCCCTGGCGAAACGCTGCCAAAACTCATGGCACTCCAGGGAGGTCCCCGAGGACTGGAAGAGGACCAATGTTGTGCCCATCTTCAAGAAGGGTAAGAAGAAGGAAGGCCCAGGTTACTATAGGCCAATTAACTTAACTTTTATCCCAGGGAAAATCCTGGAAAAATTCATTAAGGAGTCATTATGTGCAATAGGCTTGCAGAAGGTAGGATTCTGAACAACAGCCAGCATGGCTTCATTGCAGGAAGGTCTTGTCTTACCAACCTCATCTTCTTTTATGATCAGGTAACTGGCCACCTGGATAAAAGAAAGGAGGTTGATGTTGTATACCTTAACTTCCAAAAAGCCTTTGATCTGGTATTCCATGATGTTCTCATGAGAAAATTGGAGGACTGTGGGCATAACTGTGAGACAGTTAGGTGGGTATGAAGCTGGTTGCTGGGTAGGACCCAGACAGTCCTAATGAACGGATCTTTGTCATCTTGGCAACAGGTGGCCAGCGGTGTCCCATAGTGGTCGGTGCTTGGTCCAGTATTTTTCAACATCTTTATCATTGATTTGGATGTGGGGGTAAAGAGCATACTGGCTTAAGTTTGTGGATGACACCAAGTTATGGGGAAGTGTGGTCACACTTGAAGATAGGCTACAGACACAGGCAGATCTAGCCAGGGTAGAAAGTTGGTGGATCAGAACCTGATGAAGTTCAACATTGAGAAATGTGAAGTGCTCTACCTGGGGATGAAACCCCCTCTACACACCTACAGGCTTGGCAGTGCCAAATTGACCAGCACCATGAATGAAAGGGATCTTGGGGCAGTAATAGACCACAGTATAAATATGATCCAGCAGTGTGATGCTATAGCCAGCAGGGCTAATAATACTCTGGCACGCATTAATTGATGCATCTCAGCAAACCCAAGGAAGTGATTCTTCCACTCAGCATTGGTGCGACCCCAGATGGAGTCCTGCATCCAGTTCTGGGCACTATACTTTAACAAGGATGTAAAAAGCTTGAGAGAGTCCAGAGAAGGGCCACCCATAGGATTAGAGACTTGCATGGCAAACTGTATGAGGAAAGGCTGAAGGACCTGGGACTCTTCAGCCTGGAAAAGAGAAGGCTGAGTGGGGACTTGATAGCAACTTACTGCTACATCAGGGGAGTACATTAAGGGCTCGGTGAACAACTGTTCACCAGGCCACCCTTGGGGAAAAACAGGAGTAATGGCCACAAACTCCTGGAAGACCTTTCAGACTCAACGTTAGGAAAAACTTCTTCACATCCAAGGTGCCCAGACTGTGGAATAAGCCCCTGCCAGAGGTGGTGCAATTGCCTACCCTGGAAATCTTCAAGAGGAGACTGGATGGTCATCTTGCTGGAGTCAACTGACCCCAGATGTCTTTCCTGCCTGGTGCAGGGACCTTGACCTGATGATCTTCTGAGGTCCCTTCCAGCCTTACGATCTATGAATGTGCAGTGTTTTGCACTTGTCTGGATGTGGCCTTATTATTCAATATGAATTCTCCTGCAACCAGTGAGTTACAGACTATTTCAGATGGACAGCACTGGGCTTTCCCATGAACACGTGTACCTAATTTTAGGAGGATTCTGGGAAATGCTTGCTCACAAATCCAATCATGGACTGAGTTCTTACACAGTACCAGGCCAAATGTTGGATCAGGTCAGTTTTCCAGTTCCTAACCCACCTACCAGGTTGGAAGTGCTATTTTAAAAACTGGGTGCTTGTGAGATGGTTTTCCTTTACTTCATTGTATTCCTTTACTCGAAGTGTAAGCACAACAGAAAACCTTGAAGTCATTAGTCTAAAGGGCAGAAGGAGATACCAAGGGAATTAGGTGCCATTGAGGCCATATTCCCTGTATGTTCATTCCCAGGGGTGGTAGGTATCATTATACAGTGCACAATTAATGGTTGTGTCTATATAATGCAATCCCAGTACCTTTATATTTAATTGCTTCTTTAGCACATACCTACTGTAGTATGCTTAAATGAAACAATTGTATCCGTACAAGTATGACAACTCACATGGTGGGTAGTTTTTTCTAAAATTTTCAGGGGGAACAGAAGAGTTCAGGTTTCTCACGAACTGCAGATCATGCACTAGTCATCACCATAAAAAGTCAGCATTCAGTAACTGGTACCACAGATTTATTGCAGTTATTGCTAGTGCATAGTAGAGAAAAATTGGTATGACATATACTTTTGCACTATGCTATCATCCTTGAAGTGGCCACTTTGCAAAGAAAAAAACAAAATAAAAAAAAAAAGAAAGAAACCACTCAATTTTTTCTATTGATTCTATAAAAACTAGTAGTCACAGCTAACCAGATTATAGCCATCTTGCAAAATGCTCAATAGTGTAGGGTGAAAATAACCTTAGCGTTCTATACACAAACACATTTAGATTTAGATATTATATCTTTTTTTTTTTTATTTCCCAGATAACAGACTCTGCATCAGTTGTTTACATAAGTGAATTCACCACAGAACTGGTATCTAAGGAACAGCACAGAAGTTTGATACATCAGTCTAACCTGAATCAGCCTCAGCTGAGTATACCTCGCACAAGGTCTATCTCAGGTCACTTGCACCATCTTTAGACCAGTCTGTGCCAACCTTTTGTATGGTTGCAGGTTTAGATTGATTTACATCCACTGATGTATCTCAAGCAGGTCCAAAGAGGTGATCCTCCCCCTCTATGCGGCACTGGTCAGGCCGCAGCTGGAGTACTGCGTCCAGTTCTGGGTACCCCACTTCAGGAGGGATGTGGACAACATGGAGAGGGTCCAGAGGAGGGCCACTTGCATGATTGGGGGCAGCAGGGCAGGCCCTATAAGGACAGACTACGGGACCTGAAGCTGTTCAGCCTCCAAAAGAGAAGGCTGAGGGGGGATCTCGTGGCCTGTTACGAACCAGTCAGGGGGGATCAGCAGGCACTGGGGGAGTCCCTGTTCCCCCGAGCACCGCCAGGAGTGACCAGGAATAACGGTCACAAGCTGGCAGAGGGTAGGTTTAGGCTAGATATCAGGAGGTGCAACTTCATGGTCAGGGCGGCTAGGGTCTGGAACCAACTTCCAAGAGAAGTGGTGCAGGCCCCTACCCTGGGGGTTTTGAAGAGGAGATTAGATGAACACCTTGCTGGTGTTCACTGAATTATTGCCTTCTGCCTACATATATGAGTCTTCATACCTGCCTATGAACTCATGCATACCCCGCTGTTTGTATTTGAACTCCAGGTCTCAAAAAGAAACTTCATTCTGAACATACGTGTCTAAATTTTACTCTGAAAGCAGGTTGTACACCATGGTTTACTTCCCTCATCACTGTTGTTTAAAATGGCACTAAAACTTTTAGCTACAACTGTAAGACAGAATGATAAGTTCATAGGAAGAAAAATAGGAAATGGGAAATAAAAGGGGAATAATCTATACAGATGACACCATATTATTAATAAATTACCAAAGGTGAACTTTCAATGAATTATTAAAACAAATATATTTCCTTGTAAAGTGTTATAGATAATGCATAATTTAGAATATGAGATGGTGAATTATAGTTCATTTTCCCCTTGAGATCCATCCATATTTGCCTTTGTAAAGCTTTTGAATTGGGCATGCACTGTCAGGACATATTTGTTTGAAGAAATGTACATATTTGTATATCAGTATTTAGAAATACAGTTGCTCAATTGGTCATTATAAATGCAGAGATACACTTTTTGGCTATGCCAATGATTTGGCTATTATAGGAGAAATGGGTATGATGTAGGGCTGGCGAATTAATAGAAATGTCAATAAAAATAACTAAAAACAAATCCAAATATATGGTTATAAGTTAAAAAATAATCTTGTATATATTTTTTTAGCATTCAGTTGCCATAAATATCAACAAGTTAGGTCATTTAAATATCCAGCTGCACTAATTACTACTAATAATTTGATAAGCAGGAAATTAAAGTATGGGTATGAAGCAGGAAATATTTAAGAGGTCTACGGAGAATTTGAGCTGTATGCCGTGAAAGACAATAAGATTCAGATCTACAAGAACGTTATGAGGCCCATTGTTTCATGAATGCAAGAAAATTATTAATATCCTTGGAGTCTCAGAACAGCAGAGACTTCCTATGCCTGAAGAAGGGCGATTGTGTCCGAAAGCTTGCTAAGGACTTTTTCCCAACTACAGTATAACATCATAAATCCGGCATGTTTGGGACCAAGCACGGGCTGGAAATTTGAAAACGCAGGATTTTTTAAACTGGTGTGGTGACTGGTCACAAAGTGGAAGGGGGTGGGGGCATAGCGGTGACTGGTACTGGAGCAGCAGCTGTACGTAGAGTGGTGGCACAGGGTGGTGAATGGTGGCAGCAACCACTGTGTGCAAGCTTCCCCTTCTGTGTCAAAGAAGGGGTTGAGGGGAGGGGGCAGCAGTGGCCTGTCCCAGAGTGGCAGGGGGAAGTGCCGGATTTTTTATAATTCTTGATTTGTAATATCCAGATTTATGAAGTTATTCTGTACTCAATTGGTCTAATAAAAGATATCACATCAGCTCAAAGAACCTTGCCTGCCTATGTCCTTAGACAAACACAGCTACAAGCAAAAACCCAGGAAGTTATCAAGACAAGGTTCTTTGGGTAGAAGTGAGATCTTTTATTAGACCAACTAAATAGTAGGAAACTAGTTATATGCAAGCTTTCGGGCACAAACACCTTTCTTCAGGCATTGCTGCTGTTATGATTTCTCCATGGTAGAAAAGAAGCTAAAGTAAACAAGAAGTCTGTGAAAATGCAAATGAGTGGACATTTGGAAGACAAAGGATAGAAATAGGGATGGGATGGGGAGGTGAGGGAGAAGGGACGGAAATGTATGAAGGGATACAAGTGGTATATAAGAGCCAAGTTACCTGGTATGTCAGATGTCAGGCAGGTTGTAATGTGTCATTCTACGTTATGGAAAAGTTCTAATAGGAATTATGGAAAGACTATGAACAACTAAATATATTAAATGGAGTAAAACTCAGTGAGCAGGGCCCGGGATTAAGACGACGAAGCAGTTATGTGTCTGAAGCATTCCATCTTTGTTCTTGGTAGCTGACCACGTGAACATGGAAAAAAAGACCTAGTATTAAACAACACTTAAGAGGATAAGAATTATAAGCAATGGAAAAAAATAGCCTTGACAGAAAGAAGTGTGGGAAAATTGTAAAAGAGGTAAAGGACCCATCAGGTCTCTGGAACAGGAAGAAATAGAAAGAGAAGTACATTTAGTTTAAAAAATACCAATCATTCAAAAATGAAAATCAACAAAACTCCTCAGCTTTATGAACTGATACGATATTAAAAACTGGATAATTCAGGAGGAAAGAAAATTACATTCCAGTTAAGTGAACATGGATGGAGGAGGCCAATAGGATTTGATGCTGTACCTTTACAATGCTTAGTTAAAACAGCATTGGATTTTTGCTGCTGTGGTGTAAAAGAGACAGAAATATCTATACAGAATTGCTATCGATCCAGGACAATCTGTTGTAAAAAACCAAGGCTGTGCAAATGGGCCGTATTTACTTTGGATTCAGATTCAGCCCAAATTGGGGACAGTAATTCAATTCGTTGATTCAGCTCACTGTCCCTGATTCAATTCAGCAGAATCCAAATCTGAAGATTCGGCCATAGGCACAGCTTTAAATGTTTTTTCTACATACCTTGAGGTACCAGCTGTGGTTTGTGAATGCTGCAATGCTGGGGCAGATGGAGCATCCCACAGCAGCATGGGGGCCCCCTGCCCCACATGCTCAGCGGTGAACCCGGAATTGGACTGGAAGTACTTCTAGTTCACTTCCAGGTCCACCAGGGAGTGCGCTTGGCCCCCCCCCCATCTCAGCCATTGGCTGTGGGGAGAACCCTGGGTGCCCCCAGACCCAGGAGGCACCAGTCAACAACCCAGGGGGATGGGGGGGGGGCTGCGCACTCCCCGGTAGACCCGTAAGTGGACCAGAAGTGCTTCTGGTTCCCTTCCGGGTCTGCTGCCAAATGTATGCTCCTGTGGGATGCTCCATCTGCCCCAGCATCTCAGCATTCATGAGCCGTCTGCTACCTAGAGGTATGTAGACAAAACATTTAAAGCTGTGTCTATGTCTGAATCTCCAAATCTTTCTGAATCTCTCCAAATTGATTCGGAGGGTTCTGATTCAATGCAGAGAAATTAAAGGGTCTCCTGATTTGATTCAGATTTGGAGATTTGGCCACCAAATCTGGCCGAATCTCCACAGAATCAAATCAGGGACTGAAGCTCCATGCAACCCTATAAAAACGACTGCTCATCCAGGGCCCAGCACCAGTTTATCGGTCTTCAACAACAGCAAGAACTCAAACAACATGTCTGCAGGATGACCACATTTGTTTTGGTGATTTTGGTTTGATTGGGTGATTATCACAAACCGTTAAAGGTGGTCTTTACAGAGTGTCAACAATGCTCCCCAATGTCCTCCACAAAGGTTTTTCTGTGCTTGTGGTCTTCAGCAGCTCAAGGATCCCCTCACTTTGGCTCTCCTAAGTACTCCGTTCCCAAATTCCCCCCCTTGAGTAGAAACTCAAAAGCCCCATAGCAAAGGTCAGAACTAAACACCATTTGCCCACTGGAGCTCAAACACCTACATCTCACTGGATTTTTTTCTCAGCACCCTATTTTTTGGGGAGGAGCCCAAATGAGCCCTGGGGGTCTCCTTTCCCATCTTTTCTTCAGGACCTTTCTGCTATTCCACTCCCTGCAGTCTCTCCCTCTCCAGCAGCTTTTTACCAGCTCCCATTACTTCATCTATAGAAGCCAAGTGCCCTCTATTCCCATTAGGAAGCACTAACTGGCCACATGTGTGGAGGCCCATTGAGTGTACTGTACAGGCCTCTTGCCTCCAAAAGCTGCAAAGTCTCCTTCCTCTTTCAGCATTATTAAAAGAGCTGGAAGCTTCTAGTGTTACTAGTTTGAAACAAAATTCCCCTTTCATTTCGAAATTTAAATAAAAAAGCTCATTAAGTAAAAAAGGGAGGGGAGGGGGTGAGCAACCTTCTGCAGGCCTGTAAATCTAGGGACAGTTTACTGGAAAATATTGTGCAGTTAAATGAGCTATTTTTATTCCAGTGCATGCAATCTCTCTCTCTCTCTCTCTCTCTTCTTCCTGCTGTGTTCCAGATACAAATCAAAATAAATGTCCAGTAATTAAATTAAGAGCGTAAACATGCAGTTTTGGCTTGTTTTTGCACTTCACACTTCCTTTTTATATCTGTATTTTTTTTATGTAAATTTAGCATCCATGTGCATCACAGGGGTAATATTGCTAGGACACTGTACAAATACATTCGATCACACATTCCACACAGCTCCGTCCTGACCTGCTGCACCTCCCACTATTTCAGTCCTTAGCTTCCAAGCACAGAAAGAAAATTATACCAAGATGCCTGCAATTGTAGTTTTTAGATCTGGACAATGGTCTACTAGGTATTATGTTGAAATCATTTAGTATAAGTGCAGTTTTATCCAAGGTCTTTGGAGGTGGGAAGCCAATGCATTAATCTCGCTGAGACCCAAGTCAATGTCTATTATCAAACAAATCTCCAGATTTATTTTTTGGGGGAAAGGGAATGGTGGAGTTGAGGTTGCAAAAACAGCAGAAAAGGGTCTGAGTAGCTATCAAAGGAGAAGAGAGAAAGTGGGACTGGAACAGTTCTGTTAAACTTCCTGCAGTGCTATTTAACCCAAATATCTTCTCCCCTTGCTGCTAGCAAAAGGCAATCAGAAATAATCACCACCAGGTATTAAAACATTATTTATAAGGTTGGTAGCTAAGTGAAACAAAACTTGCTAGAAATCTTTTGATGACAGCCTGGTGTATAATATAGGAGCACACAAAAAGTAGCAGTCTACGCCCTCATTTCAGTACCTGATCTCTGACAAGGAATGGACACATGCACAAACACTCCAACACCCACTTCAGAGCAAGATCTTGATATATCCGTCCTTGTTGTGAACATACAGCATAATTTTACCAGTGCAGTAAAGGCCCATGACCTCTTGCGCTTACAAAGATTTGAATTCCCTTAGCGGCTGGATGATATTTCCAGCCTTGTTCTTCTTTGCGAGCCCAAAAGGATGACAGTGAAGTGCTGAATTTTCTTTTAAGCAAGATTTCGACTGACCAATATTCAAATCTCTAGTGAACAGCTAGTTGCTACCTTAGTCAATATTCCTCTCCTGCCTAGAAAAATATTGAAGCTTGGAGAAGAATTGAATATGTTTACTTTAAAAAGTCTAAGTAAAACATGTAATTTTATAAAAGTTTTCTAGGCTTATAAAAAGCTGCATAATTCATCATTTATTGATTTCTTGATACTAGCAATAGTAAAAGGGAGGATGACTTAGATGCCTCAATACAAGAGTAATTCCTTGCCCAGGAGAACATTTTATCGCCCCATCCTTCTGTGAAATATGAAACATAGTAATCAGAAGGAAACATGATTCAACATCCTGCTTGACACCAGACAATATCGAGTTCTAACTTTTATCTGAGCATAATATGCATAAAATGAACTATTCCAACCAGGAGATCTCACAACACCTTCAGCTCTCCTGTGAAATAGTAATTTTCATTTCCACATTGGAGAAATTTTACAATTTGTGCATTTTCCTACGCCTGAGGAAGGGTGTGTGCGCCCAAAAGCTTGCAAATAAAGAATATTTTTTGCAAATACCTAGTTGGTATAATAAAAGGTATTTCCTCTGCCATGAGTTCTGATTCCAAATCATCTAATGCTGTTAAAGGAGAATATTAGTATTGTATCACCTTAGTATATAATGATCAGTATTATCTACCTCCAAAGATGTCTTACCTGTAAAGTAATGGCTTGTTGTCAACATAATAAAAGATATACTGAAAATACATATTGACTTGTTTAGCTTTCAACTTTTCTGATTTATTAATTTGTTCTCCTGTGTTATTGACTCACTGATTTACAGAACATACTGGAAGAGGGCAGTGAGATCTCTGATATATATATGATTTTTGCTAGACCAAACACAGACAGATGATTTGGTTAAGTTAATACACTGTTGATTTCTAAATGGAGACTTGAAAGATCATGGAATCATTTGAATTGCAGAAACACGCATTTATCTTATGGGACAGAACTCTGGAAGATTGCAGGAAGCTGTCTCCATGGTAAATTACTGAAAAATTGCACAGTTTGAATTCCATGGTAACTCCTAGTTTTATATTTTATGTACATAATTAAGGAAATAATGACATTTCACTGCTTGATAGTACAAGTTATCTCTAGGAATAGGCTTTTTATTCCCCTTTAAAAATAGAGCATTTCGTTTAGAGAAATGAAAGCAATATGTTTGTGATCAGGTCCTGGAGAAAGGCTGTGTTTGCATGATATTCACATAACTGGGCAGTTTCAAAATACTCTCCCCTGAATGGCAGTCTGTCCAATCCCACCAACATGATATTTACCCGAATAAAGAATACTAAGTTTACCGTTAGCCATTCTGTGATCCCTTGCAACTACCCATCTTTGAAGCAAATGTTTCAAAATACTAATAATAGATTTGGAAATGATTAAAAATTTGGTATAAAGCTATCACTGACAAGTTAATGGGACAACATGTAAACTTTGCAGGGCGTGTTCTAGTTATGGAAAACTCAATATTTCTCATCTCTAATAAACACTCTACATGTCAGCCTTCTCAATTTTAAAGGGTAAGTAGCACATGAATGTTTTATACAATTTTACAGCATTAATTACAAAATATGACCAAACACTTTCTGGAGCTTTAAGAAGCAGCATGGCAGTACATTTGATTTGCAACTATGTTTACCAATCTTTAACTTTTTGCCTTCTGGACTTTGATTAACCTGTTCTTCTTCCTTTATCTCCAAACACAAGTGGTAGTCTGGCTTTTCCATAACAGAAAATAGACGTAATATTGAACATAATAGTTTGAATACATTTAGGGTAAATCCTATTCCACATATTAGACACCTAAATGGACTTGGGAATTGCTTCAGTGTGAATCTATTTCGTGACCCTACTTGAGTCACTGAAAAAAATCATACAATAGGGTCTTCATCCTGCTCACTGCTTTTTGTGATCTAGCCTTAGTCGAGTCAAATCAGCCCTTAGGTCACTGTGGCCGTTGGGGCACCTTAGATGCTGTATCACATCATTGGTGATTTTTTGAGCAAAGTGACCTGGTGGCACCCATCGCCTCTCGGGGAGTGGATGACCATTGGCTACAGGGGGCCTGCTCCCCCCAGACTTCCTGAGCATCCCCTGACCCCTGATTGCTGTCCCAGCTCCCCCATGGCTCCCCTACCCATCCCAGCTCCTCGTTTTTTTTTTTAAAAAACCCACACTCTGCCCTTTGATAGGTCTTAATTGTAGTCCTGCTGTGTGTCTACACACCTTCCTCACCCAGGCTAGCTCAGGTGGGGTTGCTAGTTTAGTCTCCAACAACCTGACTGTCCCGGGGAGACGGGGCGGGGCTCACCCGCGGAGGCGGCGGAGCCTGAGCGGGACATCCGCCGCTTGTTTATGCCGGAAGCCGGCGCCCGTGCCGGTGGCCGGGAGCCGGCAATAAAAACAGCCGGCCGGGACAGACGCGGCAGGAGTCCGGAGGGGGGACTCCCTGCCACGG
>NW_017728924.1:442510-482893 GCF_001723895.1 Crocodylus porosus | reverse complement strand
GGGTGCTCCCTCCCCCTCCTCTAGCCCGACGGTCACACTGACCATGGAACAAGCTGCACTGGTTTGCGTGGTACCAGATAGGAGACCAAAAGAGGCCTGACCTGACAGGACCTAGCCTTAGTGCTAAAATAATATCACGTTACAAAAGTAAGCACATTAGTTTTTCCTCAGGTACTTAAGCAGGATAGAATAGGATCCTATATGGAATAGGATCTGTCCTTTAATGCATACTTGTGGAGAAAGTAGAATATTAATATTGGGAAAATTGTTTGGTTCCTATGGGATTGAGTGAACCAATCTTTTTCCCCCCAGTTTCTATCTGCATGGCATTTATGTCTGTCAAAGTCTTCCTTTTAATTTTTAGACCTGTTTAATTGAAAACAAACAAACACTAACCCTCATAAAAACCCAAGCCTACCAGCAGTCCGCAGCTCTAAAACTTAGATGAAGTAGTCAAATGTCCCCATACTCTCCAAAATTTCTAGACTTCAGCAGGAGGCACAGGTGTTTTTCATTTATGAAGATGAAGTTTAGGTGTCTTGTGATGGATTAGCCAAAACTCAGTGGTTCATTTACACAATGTGGCAGTAACCAATTCTTCCTAAACTGCTGAGTATTTAAAATTGAGTGCCAGTGCTGGTCTGGCTTCCCCAGATTGTAACATTTTATTAATATTTGTCAATTGTTTTCAGGGCCTTAAATAAAAGTGCAAAATACAGCATTGTTACAAAGTATTTTTATTGACAGCACAGATTCCGAGCAGCCTGTCTCCTACTTCACCATGGCAATATTAATAGAAAATCTTTGATACAAGCAACAGCCAGAAATGAATGCCTAAAATCTGTAGACAGAACCTTTCACTCCATACAGAAGAGTCCTTAAGCATTTTAAACAGTGCCATATCTAAAATAGGAAGAGCAAAGTGCACTCAATATTTTATAGCTTATAAATCAAATGGATCTTGGGGAGGAAAAAAATGAACACCTTAAAGGCTTATGAGACAAATTATCAAACAAACTCCATTTCATCTTGAAGAGCTGTAAACCTATCAAAGCTCTGTGCTAAGTAGCTATTAGCCATGTCCCAAAACATGCATGCATCTGCTAAAGGACTTCACTGCACAGCTATTTTCCTGATTACACCAGATAAAGAATAAATAAAAAAGAAACAGAAAACATTGCTCATAACCGTGATGTATAATCAAGTAACTAACTTGCCAAATAATTGAAAAATAAATCAAGATCTTTCAACCATGACACAATGGCTTGTTACTTAGCACTAAGGACAGTGAACTGCCTCATGAGGAAAAGGATTTTCTTCTTTACATTCATTACTGCAAGTAGATCAAAACATGAAACATACCAATAGTCAAACCCATCCCCTATAAATACCGAAACAATTTTAAACAGAAATCATGGAGCTTGATAAAGAAAATAGATATTTCCCTTTAGTGTTTGGCCACTGGTTTTGTTAGCAAATGAAGAAAAGCAAAAGCATAACAGAATTATGTGCACTAAGAAAAAGAAAGGGTCTGCTAAGTATTTGTATGGTGATGAGATTTTAAACACGCAAGCCATTTAAACACGTTTCTTTCCATTGAGGAACATGCGTATTGAGGGCTTGTCATCCTTCTGTGATCTATGCTCTTCACACAAAGGAAACTCTTCACACAGTTAACCTATAAAATTAGTAGTGAACTTCAGAAACACAGAAGAAAGTGAAAGCCTTGAGGGCAGAACGATTATTTTTTATTAACAACCAATACAAGAAAAAATATTTTTAGGCACAAAACCTGAGCTATCCATCCATAAAAATAATGGCTTTCAAGCATAATTATAAAACATTGTAAAAAACTTCAAGAATTACTGAAAGATCAAATGTGTTTCTTTAAAATCCCATCACGAGATATTAATTTAAAGTTTAAATAAAATTTCTGAAGACAGACCATGTGTCTCCAATTTAATGTAAGCACCTCCTCCTCCTATGGGAAATGCTAGAAAGTATTATTTTTTATTTAATTATAGAAATGCCTTTGTTTTATAATTCTTTTTATAGTTGTAGAATACCACTCTAATGAGAGCTGTTATAGCCACTCAGCAAACTGATCATATGGTTACATTTTACAAGATCAAATACCAAAAAAACCCTAAAACCTTTTTATGTAAACCCTCAAACTTTTGACAGAAATATAATCCCAGCTAGGCAATACATGTGAACTGACACCTTACAAGTGGTGTTGAGTAGGGCTGTGTGAAGCTTTGGTTGATGATTCAATTTGGAGGAGATTTGGCACAATTTGGCAGCCAAATCTCTGAATCTGAACTGAATTGGGAGACCAATTAAAAAGTCCAAATCAATTTGAAACTCTCTGAATTGATGTGGAAAAGATTTGGAGAGCTTTGGCGATTCAGGCAGTCCCTGCTTGCTGCTGCAGGGAGTTGGACTTGGACTCCATGCTGGTAAGTAAGGGGCGGGGGAGGGGAGGCTGGAGCAGGGAAGAGGGACTGTGGGGGGGCCCCTGCCAGACGCCGTCCCTTGCCTGCTCCCTCAGGCCCCCTGAGCATTTCCTGACTCCTGGTCGCTGTCCCAGCTCTCCCATGGCTGCCCCACCTGTCCCAGCTCCTCGTTCTTTAAAAAAAAAAAGCCCACGCTCACGAGCTGCTGCCATGCAGGGGAGCAAGCCCCACTGCCCCCCACTGCCCCATGCTGCTTAAGGGGCTCTGCCACAATCGCCCTGACCCCCAACAACTCTCCCAGCCCCTGCCATTGCTGCCCCTCCCACCCCAGCTCCCAACCCTTTAAAAAAACCAATCTCCGCCCCCAGACTCACCAGCTGCTGTAGCAGCCTCAGAGCTTCTGGGGGCTCATGGCAGAGCCCCCTCAAGCAGCATGGGGTAGCAGCAGGGATCCTCCCCCACCCCTCCTGGCAGTACTCAGTGAGAATGGGGCTTTTATTTTTAAAGGACTGGGGGGCTAGGACCGGGTAGGGCATCCATGGGGGGGTGGTGGGAGAGTGGGCAGGGGGCAGAAGGCTTATGACAGAGCCCGTCATGCAGTGCAGGGCAGTGGGAGGTAGTGGAGGTGGCCCCCCTGCTTGGCAGCAGCCGGTGAATGGGGGCGCTTTTTTTTCCAAATACCTGGGAGCTGGGGCCGGGTGGGGCTGGGAGAGCAGGCAGGGAATGGGGCCTGTGTGATTTGGAGATTCAGCAACATGTGAATCTCCAAATCAGATTTGGTTGAATCACTCAGGACAGTGATTTGAATCACCGAATCAAATCGCTGTTCCCCAAATCGGCCGAATCTGAAGTGAATACTAGCCACTTGCACAGGCCTAATAATATATGATTTGATGGAAAATAAGTTACTGTGAGTAAGTTACTAGGGTTATTTTTCATGTATGTTTGATTATTTTTAAAGTTAACAGATATAGACATATCTGCACCTGGGTACACACAAACATCAGGCACACTATCAAGATGCAAAACTTGACTACAATAGACAAGTACATTTAGGGAGTTATAGCAATAGGTCCTTCTGCAATTTGAACTTCCCCTTACAAGGTCTGACTCTCACCCTGCTTGCATTGATTTTTCTTGGGTGTAAATGCATTGACTGCATAGCAGTTATGCCTTATTTTTGTCTGTGTGAAAAGAAGTATTTTCACTCCTACAATAGAAAGGCATTTATTCTGTTTTCAAAACTTGTAAAATGACTCGGTCTCAAGATGAAGTATTATGCATCAAATTTTACCCCAGAGTCATACTTTGTTCTCTTTTTTTGGTGGATAAACTAGAAAACAGTGAAAATGGAGGTTTATAAATGATAATGTTGACACTTAATGAAATGACAAGGACCATTACAGCAGTAACACAGCTGTCAATAATTGGTTCAGAAACTTACACATTTCTGTCCCTGCCAGGCATCTGAAGATAAACTACATACCATTATTATCAATATAACATTGAAAAAAATAAGAAAGGGTGGTTGCCCAGTTTACCTCTTTGCAATAGGTAAATATCAGTCTTTCATTTTTAAGTAAACTAATCTACTGTTACCATCAAAGGAAAGCAAAATATATGGTAAACACCATCAAATAGACAAGTCAGCAACCTGTGCATTTGAACAGAGTACCATGGGAAACAAACAACAGCTACCACTGCAGCACATTACCATCAGGCAAGACAGCTCAACGCTTGCTGAGAACTTCCAATGATAATTTGATGACATAGCATACATAATATTAAAAGCTAGACGATGTTTAGGCATTTTGACAAGGAAATAAAGAGGAACAACAAATCTGAACATTAACAATGTAAGCCATTGGCAATGCGTTAGGGGGTGCACGTGGATGCATGTGCACTCTCCGAGCGTGGAGGTGCACCTCCTGCAAAAAGGCACTACTAACGCTGCAGGCAGCACCTGTGGGTGGTTGCTGCTTGCTACCCCACCTTGCCACCGACACTGCTGGCAGCATCTGTGGGCAGTCCACGATTGCTACTGGCCACTGCCACCACTGCTGGTGGTGTCTGCAGTTGGTCACTGACTACTGGTTGGAGCTCGCCACCCCCCATTGCCACTGACAGAGCTGCCACTGCCTGTGGGAGATCTCTGTGTCCCCCCGAGCCTCTGGGGGCACACGGCATTCACGATGTCAGCCATAAGTTGTATGAACAAAATGTTTGTTTGATGATGTCACTGGAATTACATACATAGTACTGGGGGTTGAATTTTTAATATTTTTATACTAAAAAAAATGCAGGCGATGCTTAACTTAGAGCCAAATTTTGGTTCACTTGTGCCAGTGAAATTCTGACTTCCATTGCACTGGAGATATTTACATCCCAGTAACCAAGCGCAGAATTTAATCAGGTCAATGGCTGAAAGGCCACTCAATGTATGATCCAAATCTATGAAACAAACTGGGTGCCTGTGACAATATCTTACCCATAACTAGGTTATAAGCATTTTGAAAAATTCACACAAGTTAAGAGGCTGGTAAAAACAAGAAGAGAAACCTAGCTTTTTCTCAACCTTGCACAACCTTGAGGCAGTTGGACCCACCACCTATATGCTCCCCCCATGGGAAATCCTTTCTGTACAGCTACTCCTCCTTGGATACCCTACATGCTCTTCAACCCATGTTTATTGTAGATATGGGCTGGCTCTCCATTTAGCTGCTTCAGAGCATTCAGACTAATTCCAATAGAAACAAATCTACTGAAACTAACTTCAGGGCTGCTCCATTTTCAGCCCTCTTTTGAGTCCTTCCCTAAAACAGACGACCCTTATACCCAGCCAGCGATTTCTGGGCTTCGATCCAACTGAGAGGTCAGGCCAGGCCAGGCTCACTGCTCCTATCTTCAAGTAGACTTCTCATCCACTTGTTTTACCATGCACATGTAAATCACACATACTTGCATGCATAAATCCTGGTGTGAGCACACACATACCTATATCTTACTTGTACAAATGCAGCATGCATGTCTTCTCCGGCTGCAGTTGCTGGGCTCCCCTACTTTTCAGCCTATATCTCAGGATGTAAGCCAGGACTTAATTTGTAGTGCAGCACTGCTAATGAAACCCATGTTCGTTCTTTAACTCCTTGGTGGCTGGTGCAGACTCCACAGCCTGTGACACCCCTCCAAACCCTCCTCATGTGTAACAGAACGTGGGATAGCTTCAATGTGGGAACATAGGACATCATGGAATAGCTTCAACTGTCCTGTCAGACATACCCACCCCAATTTTAAAATGCATGCTTTACATTAATGGACTGCTGTTTCTCCTCTCTGTGCTATCCCTCGTTATACCTGCCATCTTGCGTACTAATGTGGCCTAGTGTGATGCAACATAATAGCAAGATACCAATCAAAAATGTAGTATCAACAGTAGAGAATAAAAGGGTATTCGATCTCTAGATGAGGAAATGAATAAGTTTTTTTAAAAAAACAATATCCTGGTTTGTGTGTTTTTGGAGAGGAGAAATCCAGTGCTATATAACAACTGTATTTCAAAGAACTTTTACAAATGTTAATTATATTCATAATTTCAGCACCAAAATGTCAAAGAATCTCTTCAAGGGCTCCATCCTACAAATCAGGAGATTTGTTTAGCAGTACAGATTACCACTTCCAGTGCTGGTGTCTGTCATTTGTACCCTGTGGCTACTTCAACAGTCAAACTTTCAAATACAAATAACAAACCCCCTAGCGTATGCAGGAACGTAATGGTAGACACAGACCCCTTGGAATTAAGATGCTTCACATGAACACATTTAGTGCTCAACAAATAATTTCTGAATGTCACTGATCCTGGATTCTTTTTTTTTTAAAGCTACTTTCTGTTCCTTTGACAGATGTGTTATGCTGCATTTCATTACTTTCTCTCCTTACCTCGTTCTTCTTTTGTTTTAGATAAGTGATGAGGCTTTCGGGAAAGATTAAGCACAGGCAGGCAAAGCAATGGCCCAAACACGGTTTTAATTGGAACCTCAAATCCTGTGGAAAAAATAAGAAATTAAACCATTAATAATATGATCTTACCAGCAGACGCAGCGTGTTGATGTATTTCATTTTAGGCAGCTTTTACTAAATGTCTTTCTATCAGATTTCAGCAGGTGAAAAGCCCATTAGTCAAATCACATTAAAAAAAAAAAAAAAAAGATTCTAGCTTTCAAATGGTAAGATTTCAGTAAAACGAGCTAAGGCTTTACAAGTGCGTACTCACATGAGCAGTCCTTAACTGTGTAAGTAATCCATCGACATTACTGAAGGGACAAATTCCCTGTGTGAGTTTACACAGTCAGACTTCAAAATACTGAGTAGTTTTTCTTTTGTAGAAACTAGAACTCTTAGCCCTGTTATGCAGCGCTAATCACGATGTTTTCTTATGCTGTTACAATACATTCTTTGCCTAATGAATTCTTGATAGAGTACAACCATTGTATTGCAATATGACCCACATGAAGCCAAAACATAACATTGCGCAGCTTAAACTGCAAGACAAAACGCAGAGAAAGAAATTTCATTTCTCTGGAGGCCAGCAAAGACGCGAAACACAAATACCTCCTTAAAAGAAAATCATAATGTCAATAATTTAATGAATCAGAGGTTACATGTTATGCTTCTGGACAGATGGCAACAACACATCCAATAAAATGAAATAAAATCACCCAGATACATCATAATGTGCCTTGTTTAATTCATGTTTTATTTCAAACTATCAGATTACAGGTATTTCTAGCATCAAGATTTGTATTCATACTTACCCTGCCATAATGACCAGCTCCCTAGCACAACATCTGTAAACTTTGATCAAATGCTTTATTTCTTAAGAAAATGGAGGCCCTGATTTTTTTTGTGTGTGATATAAACAGGTTCTGGTCTATTGACCTCACTAGACTGGCAGCATATAATTTGACCCACAGAGCTAGAAATTTCAGTTCCTCATAATTCAATAGGCTGAGGAGAAAAATGTTCACGTTTGCTATTGCTGAATAATAAATGTATGCATAAGAAACTGATTTGTGATTAAAATCAAATTTCTGTGCTGTCATTCTCAGATGTGCTAGGCCACTGGAATCTAAATGACATTCCACGTTAGGGGACTGGTTATTAATACATGGATGGTGCCAGTCAGCGTGTTAAAGGCTCATATTGAAAAATACCATTTCGAACTGCGGAACGACTCTCTCTTTATAAAAGCGCTCTTTAGTAATGATAGTTTGGGTGGCTAATACATTTAATTGTTGAAGTCTGTCACTGGAGGACTGCTGACTGGTATGTAAGTGCAAGGGCTGAGTTGATGAATTAGTCATTTTTTACTGAAATGGTTTTTTTTCCCCTTAGAAAATGTGAGTTCCTTGAAACTGAAACTTTTCATAGAAACCAATTAGTTTCAACAACTATTCTGCCTGGGATGTCTTCTACATCCAGGATAAAATTTCTGATTGGAGAACATGCCCACGGTGGTCTGAAATGTGGTGTACACAGGTTCAAGATCCTGTTCTTCTAAATTTGGAATGAAAACAAATGGTGGGACATGAACATTTCTTACAAAATGCAATTCTTGTTTTCTGGCCAGCCCTGCTCATAGTCCAGTCCTTGTGTTTGTGACACCTGGGATTCTCAACAGTTGCCTTTTATTATTTTCAGCTAAACTGAAATAAATAAGTGAATGGATGAATAAATGCCATACAGCGAGGAAGACAAGAAATGTCCTTGGACAGCATCCTAACGCTCACGTAGAAGCTCCCTATCCATAACCCTTTTTCAAACCTTAAAAATGCTGTCACTGACTTCCAGCCATATACTTCTTGGCAATATGCTACCTAGACCTCAGCTGCAACACATTTACCTCCATCCCTAGCAAAAAATGACACATCTTCAACATCTCCATGCTGAGCCCATGATTGTTGTTGAAAAGCACAGCTTGCCCACTCATTTCCATTCTTTGTGAGCTGAGTAAAGAAATGCAGCTGCTTTAGTGGACTGCAAAACATTTCCCCAGAACCACTCGCAGGTGCTCTGTTTGGAGTATTTTACTGGGGTAGCCTTAGGGCCACTTTAAGTTGGTTATGTTGAATGATGTTCAGCGTGTCCAAAGCAGGAGTGTGGGGGAAAGCTGCACTTCCAAGCTTGAGGGTAGATAGTCTGCATGGGAAACTGCTGTCAGTAATAGGATTTAGATGAGAGGGATCTAAAAGAAATGCAATATCTAGCTAAAAAGAAACTAGAAACTTTACTAATATGCAAGGGGCCTAGGGCTATATTATTCCATTGAAGAGCCACGCAGAGAAACATAACTGAGTTTAGAAGGTAGGGGAGGCTCCTGGTGCTAGGGAGTATGGCTGTTACCCTCCAGCCAGGTCCCAGACAGAACTGCTCCCTGCACTCCCACACGTGTCCCGCGGACACTCCACTACAGCCCCTAGTCCCCCTATACTCTTTATGCATTTTCCCTGCCACCTCAAATGCCCCTTAGCTCCACTCTGCCCTCTGTTACCCCAACTACCCCTATGCTCAGCCCTACTGCATTATGCCCAAAACCCCATCTGAACTCACTATCCCCTTTATGCTCTACTGAGTCCAACCAAGCCCCTTCACTGTCCCCATAAACCACTGCATGCCACAGAGGCCCATCCCCATCCTACCCAGGCTCCCTGAACCATTGCAGCCCATGGAGCCCTCTCCTGCCTCTCTGAACACCCAAACCTCACTGCAGTCCTTCACGCTCCCTGGGCCACCCTCACCCACAATCCTTCTTGCTCCCAACCCTCCTCATTTTGCCCTCACAGCCCTCAACACACCCTCTCAGACCCAAACCCTATTTATCCCATTTGCCCTTTACAACCTCACCCCTATAACACTGCTGCCTGTTCTCACCCCACACCTCTATACCTCACCCCCCAAACCCCTTGGTAGACATGACTCTCCCACGGGAATCTTCCCCATCAGAAACCTTCCCAAACAGCAATCACAACCCTGGAGCAAGTAGGACCAGGGCTGTAACTGCCCCCCTCCACCCTAGCTGCCCACAGCTTATCTCCACTACCCTCAAAACACAGAAACAAACAATTGGTCCAGGGAAGGACTCAGTTCAGCTGCTGGCAATACCTCTCTCCAAGACCAACTCCTTTCATCCCGCCATGCCCAGCTTTATGCCATACTGGTTGTACTGCTAGTTCAGCTTTCCACAGCCTCCATCATCTACTGTAATGAATAACCCTAAAAAGGGTCACTGTAACAACCTGCCTTTTTGCTTCACTTTTTCCTTTGACTGCTGTGCCACTGAACAGCTCAGCCTACTTTGCCCTCCCAGTCTCTTATGTGTTAGATGCTTGAATCCCCTAGGAACAAAGCCACCCAGTATAGGCTCCCAGATAGCAGCAAACCTTTATTAGACGTGCTGGGGAATGATCAGAAAAATATTACTAGGAGTAGATAATAGACAGGATAATTGTAGAAGAAAGGGTAGTTTGATTAAAGGAAGATCAAGGGTTCTTAACACCTACAGACTAGAGTGAAGAGATAAGCAGAAATCAAGTAGGTAATAATGAGCCATTAATTTAATTGACTCGCTCAGCTAAAGTTGAATAGAAATGCAGTCTTACCCGACAGAGAGTTTGTTTTAAACTTTGAGTGAACAGGCCTCAAAGGGTCAAACCTCTCCCTCTCCCTCTCCCCTGGAGCGGCCCCTGAATGTATACATAATACAGTTGTAGATACTTTAGAAGTGCAAATAATAAATGATACATGTAAACGCACAACTCCTCTTTGTTAGCTGATTTTAGGGCTCTGACTAAAGCAGCTAGAATCTAAGCAACATAACATCCAAATCCACACAATCCTATTGGAATTTTCTGGGTTTTTTTCACATAAGCCCCTGAAACCTACTACTTAAAATTGCTATCAACTGAAACCAATAAACCAAAAATAAATTCTGTAATAGCACGCACCTACACTACACTACACACACACACACACACACACACACACACCGCCCCCAGGGAAATAATACTGCCAGACTTCCATCCATGCTTCTGAAATCCTGCTCACCTGGTGGGAAGTATAGCTGATTGATCCCATCTAGAGATAAAGAGTGACTCTTTCGTAGGAGGAAAGTAAAGCAGGGTGGGCTGGAGGGCATCCTAAGAACAGTCAATCTCAGGAAGAAAGCACAGGCTGAGGTTCTTACCTATAGGGTTTACAGTCAGTCTTTCCTGAAGCATCCTATTATTATTTCTTCCTCAGTGATTCTTTCCTATCTTTCTGCTCACCTTTGAAGCCTTGTCTGACAGACTATAATCTGTTTGGGCCACAGCCTATTATTATCTACGGCCAGAATTTCCAAAGGCGCCTAAGGAAGACCGACATCATTCTCTCACTAATGTTCAATTCATTTAATCTCAATTCTTTCTATCTGAATGGAATCAAGGAACTAGCTTGTGGGGTCTTTAATAAACCAGCTAGGTCCACAGCAAAGCATCAGTTTACAAATTCCAGCCTATGTGATCACATAAATGAACTCTAACATGTATGAAGATTTTTGATATTATGGCAAACTTCATGAAGACAAATTTGAACACCTAAGTCAGGGTGTATGTATTCCACTGAGGAGAGGTTGGGTACACAACCCATTCCAATTTGGTGTCAGTAAAATACAGCCACCTTTGTTGCAAGTTATGATGATGAACCTCACACTTCTGGCATGTACAGGAGTTAATCAGTAATGTCTTTTTGCTATGCCCTTTCCCTATCCCTACCCATTCAGTGAAAACACAGAGTAGAGCAACCCTACTGATCATTCAGTGCCTTTACTTCTAAAGTCCTGATTAAAAGATTCAGTAGCTACATGGAAGAAGGTTATGAGACCATGTGGACCAAATGCCACAAAGAACCATATTTACTCTAAGGTATACAACAGGGCTGTGCGAAGCTTCAGGTGCCTATTTGATTCAGAGGAGATTCGGCCCAATGCGGTGGCTGAATCTCCAAATCAAAATCGAATCAAGGGACCAATTAAAAGGTCCAAATTGATTTGAAGCTCTCTGAATTGATTCAGAAAAGATTCGGAGAGCTTTGGTGATTCAGGCGGTCCCTGCTCACTGCAGCAGGGAGCTGGACCTGACTCCATGCTGGTAAGTAGGGGGCGGGGGAGGGGAGGCTGGAGGAATGGGGAGGGGCCATGGGGGGACCCCTGCCAGGCCCCATCCCCTGCCTACTCCCTCAGCCCCCCTGAGTGCCCCCCCAACCACTGCCCACTCTCTCAGGCCCCACCATGGCTGCCCCACCAAGCCCCAGCTCCTGGTTATTTAACAAAAAGCCCTTACTCACCAGAGGCTGCCAGGCGGGGGAAAGGGGGGTGATCCACGCTGCCCTGCAGTGCCCTGTGCCATGTTGAGGGCTCTCCCATGAGCCCCCTGACCCCCACCTGCTCTCCCAGCCCTGCCCCACGCCTGCCCCACCCACCCCAGCTCCCAGCCCTTTAAAAAAATTAATAAAAATGCCCCAACCAACCAGCTACTTCAGCAGCCTTGGGGCTTCTGGGGGCTTGTGACAGAGCCCCCCACACAGCATGGGGCAGTGGGGGCAGCAGGATTTGGTGATGCTAAGGTTTTTGTTTTTTTTTTAAAGGGCTGGGAGCTGGAGCAGTTGGGGCGGCCATGGGGGATGGCTGGGAGAGTGGGTGGGAGTTAGGGGGCTCATAGCAGAGCCCCCCATGCAGCATGGGGCAGTGGAGGGCAGCAGGGATGACACCTCTCCCTGCAGCAGCAGCTGGTGAGTGCGGGCTTTTTTTCCTCCAAAGAGCTGATAGCCAGGGCTGGGTGGGTGGGGCTGGGACAGTGGGTGGGGGATGGGGCCTGTGTGATTTGACGATTCAGCTGATTTGGTAACAGCCAAATCGATTACGCACAGTGAATCGAATAACTGAATCGAATCACTGTCCCCCAAATCGGCCAAATCTGAATCCAAAGTGAATGCTAGCTGCCACTTTGCACAGGCCTAATACATAAGCATTATTATTACCATTATCAATTATTTTAATAGCTGTACAAATGAGCCTGACTCTAGGGCATTCACTAGCAGGTAACTCCTTAACGCAGAATCCTGGTGACTGGAGTCTCACCTAAATAATGATGTAAGGCAAATTTGGCCACCTTATCTGTAAGGTGACAGTAAAGGTCTCAGCTAAGCTACTTTGCAAATTTCAGGTTCTAAAGCATGCAGTGTATGTTTCTCGAGTTCTGGTAGAATGACATTTAATGTGAACAGGAGTAGTCAATTTGTTTAGCTCATACGAGATCTGGGTAGAGTCAGAGGTCCCTTTTAAGAGTATTTGTGATGATGAACTTGACCTCTAGGCTTGCTTAAAGAGACTACAAATAATCTAGGCATCCAAAAACTGCTTTATTCCACAAAGATAATAAAATAAGAGACCATATTTTTTTTTAATTGAGGTGCTTATCTCCCATTGCTTTAAATGGGAATCAGGTACTTAACTACCTTAAAGATCTGGCTCAGTGCTCTCAGAATATCTATGATATGCAATAATGTCTCTCAATGAGTTAGAGAATCTAATGCGGGGAAAAAAGAAACAAATATATCTGATAAGTGTATATATTGGTTAAACTGAAAGACCAAATTCACTTCATGTGTAATTTTGGATGTTATCCCAGAATCACTATGACTTTATGAAAAGTCATATATATATAGAATGCTGCCTTGATCGGCAGGTGGTTCAAGGGACATCATGACACAGGCTGAAAGGCAGATTGGTTGAAGAGGTAAGGACTAAGTTCACGACCCATGTAGTGGATTTATTTAATTATATGACTGCCAGTGTCACGTTGATCTTGGGCAAATAATGGATGGACTGACATGGGATTTGATTATTCAAGCATTAAAGGATGGCAACATAATTAAAGAAATTGAAATGGGTTTATGAAAAACAGATATCGTGAGGTTAATTTTAAAGTCTTTTTAGTGAGAACGCAAAGTTTGTTGACAAAGGGGATAGTGTTGATATAAGGCATTAGTCCGGGCATCATGCAAGTAAAATAAAAATTAAGCACTGTATATGTTAAACGGATTAAAAATGGACTAAATGCCATACAGGTTTCCCTTGTTTTATGCGGGTTCTGTATGTACAAATTTGCTCTTATGTGATGACCTTTTTTATACCAAAAATTCGTTGTATGCAAGGTAAATTCACTCTTATGTGACCCATGCAGTGGAGGCCCACAGTCAGCTGCTTTGTGTTGTGCATTGTGGGAGTGACACGCACCAAAATATGGTCTCTTGTGTGGATCTGTGCTCCTCGCTCGTTGTCTGCAACACATATTTCTGTAGCTGCCATCCCCATTATGATAGTGCCCTGTGCTTGTGTGCACTGCCTGCCATTGGCGAGTACCAAAAGTGTCTTGTAAATATCGTAGAAATGGGTCTGGGGGTCAGTACAGCTGAGGTCTTGGAACGTATCCCTATTCGTTACATTGTAATGTGGGTTCCCTTGGTGCAAATTCAAATTCTGCACTATTTTCCAGGAACGCATGTACAGCATAAAGTGAGAGAAACCTGTATTTCAAAATATAAATGTGGAATCATTGCCAAGCAGATATCTTTCACTTGGGATTCCAAAGGTATAGGTTCTTAGTCCCACTCTAGGTAACATTTTATTAACGATTTAGAAGAAAATATAAAATAATTACAGATAATAACATTTTTATATGTTGCAAAGACTGGGGCAGTAGTAAATAACAAAGAGGGCTGATAAGCAGAGAATACACAAGCTATATGCATTGCAATGTGGCCAAATATAAGGCCATACACCTAGGAACAAAGAACCCGTGTTACACTTACAAGATGGCACATACTATCCTAGGAAGAAGTGACGGTTTGGTTATATAATGAACTCAACTAAGCTTCCAGTGAGGTACTACAATCACAGATCTGCAGAGGAAACAGGAATATGATGAAAAGATTCTTTAGGATACAGAAAAATCCGGTGTATTAGATTCTAAGACAGACAAATTAAGACTAGAAATAACTTAACATTTTGAACAGTAATGGTAATTAATCATTGGGACAAGTAGTGCTGGATTCTCTATCGCTAGGAAATTAACTCAAGTTTTTAAAGGAGATGTTCTATACAACTAGGAATTAATTCAGGGAACTCCTAGGGCTTGTGCTATGTAGGAGATTATATCACAATGGTTTCTTCAGTCTTTTCTGTGAATCTTCCTTCTTAATCAGTGAACCTTCCTCAGTGGTCAAAACAGATGCAATTTTTTTTTAAGAATCTGCATTCTATTGTGTGTCAGAATATTGCTGTAATTTTGAATTGGTGGGTAGTAGCCTAATACTGTTGCCAAGTGAACTCGACTTAAGCTAACTGACAGACCGGACTTCTTTAGAAACAAGAAGCCGTCTAACATACGAGAAATGGGCACTACCGGTTGAAGGTGACATTGAGTAGCCCAGAGGGAGAAACATTTCCTTTCATCATTATAAGTTGGCCTGTTGGAGGGATTCTTACTCTGAATCAGAATATCCTGAACCTCTACAGAATAAATTGTGTCTATGGCAGTCAACCGACCAGCATCTAAATTGCAGAAACACAGTCCAAGTGGCAGACGTGATGGATGTGGCAGATCCAAGAAATAAAAGTGACAATGTCTAACTCATGTTAGAGCTTTGAGAACTTGTCCTGCTTTGCCTTCCCTCACCTTCCAGTGGATCCAGAGAATTAGAAGAATCAATGGGGAAACCATGCAGCAGCTGATCACTCCATGGAATAAGATGGTATCAGATATGAAGCCATGATTTCCATAGTTAGAGCTAAGGGCCTAGCTTAATGCCTGCTAAAAGGTGCCTGATCCCTGAGTGGACACATCTGTGCCCGATAACATTTTGGCTGCAGGAAGCCAAGCTTCGGGATATAAGCTCCGAACTCTCAGAAGGCAGGTTGGCTGCGCAACACTTCACAGGCCTCCGGCTGTGGCTGGCCTCTGACTGCCTTTTAACTTTGTCTCCTCGTGCTTGTCCCGATTCCTGACTTCTGCCAGTTTCCATCCCCTAACCCATGGCTAGTACCCTTTGGCTACTGATTCTAGTCTGCCGTTGTCAGTTCAGTCTCTGACTCTGGCTTGGCATGTCGGTGCCCGACTTTACCTGCTATCTTGTTCACTTCCCCTGCCCCAGGCTTCCTATCTTCTGCCTCCAGCAGGGTATTAATGATAACTTCTGGGTCTGCACTTTTGGGTTTATACTTCTGGACATTGGCTTTTAAGTTTATAGCCCAGCCCTAACCATTATTGCATAGTGCCTATGCCTGAGCAATTAACTCCCACTGGGAGCAAAACGTGATATATTTCTGGTTTCATTGGTTAGAAGGTATCTACATGGGATGCCCAATTTCCAAAATACCTAGCTAAGACTGTTCCCTTGTGATTATTTGGGAGTCAAAAGGTTTTCTCTGTAGAGGAGATCTTCCAAACATGCACTCTTCCAGAAGATGAGGAACCATCAACTCAGAGTGCTGGATGTATCACTCCAACAAAAGCATCGCCTCCTGACACTAGCGCTTTGAGCCTGTTCTTTCTTGCCTGTAGGAACATATATGTATATGTTACATAACTCTGGTACTTACTATCTGCTAGGACCCCAGAGGCTGTGTCCTGCAGGAAGTTTATTTTACCTTGAGTTCTACACATTTATATTCAGCCGAAAGTCTGAAACCCATGGGCACCTCCAGATGAGCCCGCACATGCCTCTTGCTGTTTCTCAAAGTGGTTTGACATGTGGCAAGAGGCATGCTGGGAACAAAAAAACATTCCCTGCTCTGCATATTTATAGTGCGGGCTCAAAATTTGATACCTGTATATCCAGGTATGAAGCCCCTCCCCAGAAAAAAAGCAGGGCATGCCCAGAGGCAACTGGAGGCTTTGGTCCCCTACAGAGATGCTCTGTGCCTGCCCCTTGCCCCAGTACTGCAGCATTCCCATGCAGGGCAAACAGGCTGATGCAAAAACCAGTGCTTCAGAAGACTTCTTCTCCCAAAGCAGAAAACATATAGATTCTTTTGAGCAATGATGTCAAAAGCTGAATAGCAATAATGAATTTAAAGTGGTACAAAGCTGATATCAATTCAAGGCTGAATAAGTAATAGGAGTTTAAGTGGAGTCCAGAGAATCAACATTCAGATTTCTTTTTAGCTGCTAGCACAGATAGGAATCACTGCATAGTGCTAGGCTTTAAGCAGTGCTCTTTCCTTCCTCAGATGGAAGAACCTACATGCTGATCCAACTCTACCATATTTACTCTTGGAAACTATTATAAGTTGCATGAGTCCTTGCCGCCTCTGATCAGGGAGTGTTTTTTGAAGATGAGACAGCAGATTTTTTTCCTTCAAGGAATTTCTGACTTATATGCTCCTTTCATCTTCTTCTGCACTGAAAATACTTTTATAGCCTCCTGGGCTTTTCCTGTGTACTTCAAGAACGACTATTTCCAAGCTGCGTGCATTTCAGGAATCGGGCCTACCACCAAGCAGAGAGAAACACTCGGTCTGTAAGGCATTCAAAAACACAACTGAATTGCAGGGAGGTGTGGTTTGAAAACTGGCAATTTAGATTAGTTGCATGGCTGGTAGCTTTGGTACTACAGCACTTAGTTTTTTTTCTTTTTCTAAATCAACGGGCTATAATAACAAAAAAAAAAAGCAAAGAAATAAAAATAACTGCAGAAGCCACAACAGCTTGATTCTAGTCATGACCATAGATTTTAGAGAATAAGCAATGGAAACTGTTGTGTCTCGCTGTTACAGGGTTAGAGCGGCAGGTGGGATACCACAGAGGGGCATGTGCACCCCAGTAGACACTGCAAGCTGATTAATCCAATCTCCTGCATGTGCACCAAAAGGAGGATGCAGGTGAGCGCACAGCTGAAGAAATAAAAATTATGGAGGGTGTCTTGCTTACAAATATACTCACTGATGCTAAAGGCAGAGCAAATTCAATAAACTGGTGAAGCATACAGTGAAACAAATCCTACACCGGTTTTCTAAATTAATTCACATTCTTTTGGAAGCCGAGTCATAAAAAAGAGGTATCATGTCACTAGGTCTGTGGTTCAAGGCATTGGAATGGGCACTTAAAAAATTAAGTGTGTTTAATTGGGATCTTCCACAGTCATTGTACACATCCACTTGCACTAACAATGTTCAGATCAATCTTTCTATTTAGTCACATTTGATGGCTAGTCATATCTCATACAAATATGATTTACTATGAGATTAAGTTTCTCATCCTAGCATGTAAGATTTTTTGACAATGGAGCTAGAGCAGCAATGACATCATTTCTTGCACACTGCGTGGGTTTATGTTTGAAAGAGAGAGTATGTGAGAGTGAATTTGATGCCATCTTCGAGCACAATTCAGAGCTGATGAAGTACAATATATCAGACAGATATTTCTATGCAACTACCACCAGGGACAAGGGGGCTTTCTGTTAGATATGTCAGTCATTCAAAGGTACTGCAGAGAGTGCATATTTTGAAACCTGGTGATTTAGATATACATACTCACCTGCCACTAAGTCCGGAATACTATAATATTAATATTTTCTTGAATTTTTCAGTCATTATCATCATAATAACTCTAAGCCAAATCCTTTAAGTCCTTACTTTATATTGACAGACATTAATGGGAATTCTGAGGGGAAAAGGGGAAGAGAGAGATTTTGGAGGAGAAGAATCAACAAAGAACTGGGTGAAGGTCCAATTAAATGCATTTTACTGGAAATAAAGTTTTCGCATTTTCTTACAATGATTTTCAAACTGATAAGATGATGTGAGTATGAGTAACTGAACTGCTAGTGACTTGTGTTCATGTGGGGGCTATTCATGTAACTTATCAATTATTTTGTAACTGACCAACTCATCTGAGTTTCCACCAATCCCAAAGAACTGTTCAGAATCAACTTCCCATATACGAGTTGCAGGAAGATAAAATAAAATGCACCATTTCCAATTAAGAAATAAATTTGAGGGAAGCTTTGAATGCAAAGTTGTTCTTGCAAAATGCTGTTTGGTTATCCTGGTTTTTTTGGTGTTGTCATGAGATTTCGACTTACACTGATGTAGGACTAGGACTGAAAAATATGCTGCTTTTGGTTTTGGATATAAACTGGAACCAAAATTGCTGGGACAAGGTCAAGATTTAGAGATTTACCCTTGGCCTCTGATCTGCTAATTTGAATTGGTTGGGATTTTGGTTCATTATCATGGAACATGTTCTCTGCCCCCCACGAAGTGGACTTGAGACGCTTGCTAAATTCTCTCTAACAATGTGAATCTTCATATAAGATGCCCAATGCACATTTTTAAAAGAGTGTCTGCTATTTCTTATTAGATAAGTATGACCATACTACTACCACACAGGGAAGTGAATGTTCAATCTTAAAAAATGGGAAGAGGGTAATGGAAATAACTTTATGGAGCTGTGGAAGCAAAAATGGGATCTTGAACAAAGATTCTTTTGAGACAGTATAGACAGGCTGGCTCACAGGAAAACATTACATAGCTTTGCCTTTCTGCTAAAAATGTGTGTTTGCCATGTTAGTTATCTTGTAGGGCTGTGCAAAATGGCAGCTTTCCATTTTGACCAGTGTTTTGATGAAAAAGCATTCTGTTTCAAATTTTGTTTTGATTCGAAACAGCTGTTCCATTCTGCCGAAACACTTTCGCTGTTTGGACCCAGTTTCAATGTTTTGTCCATAGGATATATAATGGGGAAGATCTAAACACTCTATAACGTTGTCATTTACGGCCTGATCTGGATGAAGCTTGCAGGAATGGTAGCCCCTTCTGAGGGCGTGAGGCCTGCTGAGTTTCAAGGACATAGGTGCAGGGAGTTTGGAGACACTGCACTCCAACATCTTGAAAAGCAAAACTTATGTCACATGTACATGTTAAGCCACAGCAGGGTCAAAACCGCAGGCATACCAGCCCCTGTGGAGGCCACAAGGCCTTCTATTTTCACAGAGATAGGTGCAGGGGGTTCAGAGAAAATGCACCCCAAAGTCCTGAAAGCAAAACTCATCATGTGTATGTGTTAAGCCACAGTGGGGTCAAAACTTCAGGGATGGTAGCCCCTGCTGAGGCCACAAAGCCTGCCAAGTTTCAAGGAGATAGGTGCAGGGGTTTGGGGGAAACTACCTCAAGCTATGGACAAGCAAAACTCATGACGCTGGTGACAGTGTGTGTGTTAAGGTGCAGTAGGGTGAAAGCTGCAGGCTTGCTAGCCTCTCCTGAGGACACGAAGCCCGCTGCAGTCTCACCAATGCTGAGTAGAGCAGGAGAATTACTTCTTTGCAGTGGTTTTGCTGGAGATGCATCAGTTGGGCCAGGGTAGTGTTGGCCCTGCTGGCTACAGCATCACACAGCTGGCTCATGCTCATACTGCAGTCAGTTATTACCCTCAGGTCTGTGGTGGCAAGTGATGAGGGATCTTCAGTTTTTCTTCCTGATAAGAGGCAGCAGTTGCAGAAGCATCCATGTCATGAGTTTTGCCTGTCAGCAGCTAGGAGTGCAGGGCCCCAGAACCTCTTCACCTATCTCCTTGAAAGCTGGCAGGCATTGTGGCCTCAGCAGGGCCTAGCAGGCCTCCAGTTTTGACCCCGCTGTGGCTTAACATGTACACGTGACATGAGTTTTGTTTTCAAGACTTTGGGGTGTAGCTTCCCCGAACCCCTGCACCTATCTCCTTGAAACATGGCAAACTTCATATCCTCAGAAGGGGATACCATTCCTGCAAGTTTCACCCCTTGTCTGTTCTCCCAGCCCCCCCATGGCTGCCCCACCCTGGACTCATCGGTTCCTATAGCAGCCTCGGGACGTTGGGGGAATCATGGAAGAACCCTCACACACAGCGGGGGGCAGCAGGGATTGCCCAACACTGGGCAGGAACTGGTGAGTTTGGGGTTTTTTGTTTTTTCTTAAAATGCCAGAGCTGGGGTGGGCAAGGGAGCCAGGGGGAGGGGCTGGGACAGCAGAGGGGTGTGGGGTTCATGCAGAGCACCCCACATGGTGCAGGGCAATGTGGAGCATCACAGATTGCCCTCTCCACCCAGCAGCACCCGGTGAGTCAGGGCTTTTTTTTCCCCCAAAGTGCTGGAGCTGGGCTGGGACAGACAGCAGGGGATGAGCCTGTGTGATTCAGAGATGCAACACCAGCCAAATCTCCCAGTCAGATTTGGCTGAATTGACTTTTGACAGTGATTTGAATAACCACATCGAAACACTGCCCCTGGAATCGGCTGAATCCAAATCCAAAGCAAATACTAGCCTCTTCGCACAGGCTTATTGTTTAGTTTTCTTATAGTATCAACTATGTGTCTTCAGTTGATACTAAGTTTTCAGAGGAATAACTAATGCAAACAAGTTATCTCTTTATAAATTCTGTTGCCCCCTACTCCTTCCCCCAACTTACAACATAAGCCTAAGTTAGTTCCTTTAACTAAAAAAATAATGCAGTCCCATGACATATGTAAGGGGAAAAGTCTACTTTTGCACTGGGTTGTATCCACCCTATTATAATGTCAATTTATTCATTTCATTAATAAAGACAGCCTAGGTAGGTTGTCAGGTCTATCACGATTTGTAATATAATCACCCCCTGCTTATGGAGGCAGGTACTATTTAGTCAGTCAGTACTTTCCAGCTATGGGCAGACAGTAAGTTAAAGCATCTCACCTAAAAATAAAATTCAATACATAGCATTCACCTTTTATTTTAATTGGCTGAAGTGCCTGAGTTTTGTCATGAGCTGACTTACAGACTCTCCATCTGTTCAGAATTCACTGCCAATATGAGCCAAAAAAGAAATTTGATAAAAATATTATAGTGCTGCTGTGCCTTCTAGCCTTTTATTTGGGTAACATGCAGAACTTTTGATTCTGAACAAATACCACCTCATTAACCTTATTCTCATTGGCTTGACCACTGCCACCATAACCTGATATTACAGTTTATTTGCAGAGGAGCACACATATTTTTTGAAGCTTATATGAAATAAATTACCTTAGCTTTTTATCAAATTTAAACCACTGTCAATTAAGACTAAAAGGATTGTAGTTGAATTACAGATAAAATATAGAGATGGGCTCTCTCTCAGATATTCAGACATAACTCTGATTGATGCTAATCGAATTTATGCATCTAGGGAAACTATTTCCCATAATATATGTGTGTGTGCATGCGTGCGCTTGTGTGCATTACATATTCACACAATGGAATACAACAATTCCCAACAGCTCTTATCTTACCCAAGGCTATCTTTGGTAGCTTCTACATACAGATATAGGGCAGGATAATCTTAGGGAAGTCTAACTTCTATACATGGCCTGCTTTGACTTCATGAAGGCCTTCAACACTGTCAACCGAGAAGCGCTGCAGAGGATCCTTCTGAAATAGGGATGGCCAATAAAATTCGTCACCATTCTTTGCCTGCTCTATGACTATATGTGAGCCGTAGTTTTCACTAATGGATCTATCATAGATCCTTTTGGCGTTAAGACAGGAGTTTAGCAAAGCTGAATCATAACTCCAATACTCTTTTTTATCTTCCTTTCTGTGGTGCTACATCTGACCACCAGCAAGCTCCCAATAGAGCTAAACTACTGAAAGGATGGTAAGCGATTTAATCTCAGCCAACTCTGCGCCAAAACCAAGACTATCCCAACCTCAATCATCAAGCTTCAGTACGCTGATGATGCTGTAGTCTGTGCTCACTTGGAATAAGACCTTCAGGCAATTGTTGTTACCAAGGCATACAAGAAAATGGGACTAATGCTTAACATTCAGAAGACTTAGTTCCTCTATCTACAAGCTCTTAATAATGAGCAGCCCCCAGCTCCAGTAATTCAGATTTACAAAGAGACTGGAGAATGGTGAGTATATCCCGTACTTCAGAAGCCCTCTCTTACAGAAGGCTGACATTGATGAAGAATCATAGAATTATAGAAAATTAAGGTTGGAAGAGACCTCAGGAGGTCATCTAGTCCAACTACCTGCTCAAAGCAGGACAATCCCTAACTAGATCATCCAGTCAAGGCTTCATTTAGCTGGGTTTTAAAAACCTCTAAGGATAGAGATTCCACATTCTCAATGGGTAACCTGTTCAGTGCTTTACTACCCTCCTAGTGAGAAATTTTTTCCTAATATTTAACCTATACTTCCCTTGCTGTAACTTGAAACCATTGCTCCTTGTTCTGTCATTTGCCACCAGCGAGAACAAGTTAGCTCCATCCTCTTCTGAACCACCCTTCAGGTATTTGAAGGCTTATATTAAATCCCCTAGGCTGAATAAACCCAGGTTAAATTAAATTCTCTAGACTCCCTCAGCCTCTCCGCAGAGGTCATGTGCCCCAGCCCCCTAACCATTTTTGTTTGCCCTCTGCTGGATTCTCTCCAATTTGTCCACATCCTTTTTGTAATGGTGGGCCCAAAACTGGGCACAATACTCCAGATGTGGCCTCACCAGTGCCGAATAGAGGGGAATAATCACTTCCCTTGGTCTGCTGGCAACGCTCCTATGAATGCAGCCCAGTAAGCTGTTAGCCTTCTTGGCAACATGGACACACTGTTGGCTCATATGCAGCTTATTGTCCATTGAAACCCTCAGGTCCTTTTCTGCAATGCTGCTGCCCAGCCAGTCAGTCTTCAGCCTGCAGTGGTGCATGGGATTCTTCCATCCTCAGTGCAGGACTTTATACTTGTCCTTGTTGAACCTCATGTGACTTCTTTTGGTTCAACCCTCCAATTTGTTGAGGTCTCTCTGAATCCTAAGCCTGGCCTCCAGTGTATCTATTACTCCCCAGCTTGTGTCATCTGCAAACTTGCTGAGGGTTCACTCAACACCATCTTCCAGGTCACTGAACAAAACTGACCCCAGGACTGACCCCTGGGGCACTCCACTTGATACTGGTTGCCAACTGGACTTTAAGCCATTGACTACTACCCTCTGATCCAGCATTTTCTATCTGCCTTCCATTCATCTAAACCATACTTTCTTAGCTTGCCTGCAAGAATGTTGTAGGAGATGTATCAAAAGCCTTGCTAAAATCAAGGTATATTGCATCCACTGGTCTCTCTGCATGCACAGAGCCAGTCAACTCATCATAGTACGCAATCAGGTTGGTCAGGCACTGCAGGCAGCATTGATGGTACTTCTCCAGTGACTTGAGGTGTTTGCAAGGTACTGCAAGAATCTCTGTACTTCGAAACCTTATGGCGATAATGGGAGATGGAAATGTGGGAGTGGAAGAAACAGTGCATCATGGACTGAATCAAGAATCTGAAGCCACCCATCACGCACAAAAACACATGCCCAAGTTGCAGCAGATTCTGTTGATCCCAGATTGGCCTTGCCACCCATCTTTGGACCCAAAGATGAGAGAATCTTGGAAGACAATCATCCTTGACTGTGAGGGACTGCTGAAGGTATGAAGGGGTGTATGTGTGAGAGTGTGTGAGAAAGTGTTTCATATTCACAGCAATGTAATACAACGATTGACACCAGCTCTTATCTTACCCAAGACTATCTTAGGTAGTTTCTACAACCAGATATACCATGGCAAAGTTTGGCCCAATGTGCAACCAAAATATGTAATATCTGACTGTATTTTCATACTTGGAACAACTTTTAGAAAGGAGCAAGTGCAGCATTAAATTGTTTGAAACCTGTATCAAAAACTCTACAATGGGTTTGAAATATTTGCTCCATTGAAGTTAATAGAAATTTTACTACTTACTTCAGGAGAGTCAAGATTTCACCCTGGGATTCAATGTCCAAATATACTGAAAATATTATTTAGGAACGCAAGTCTCTCTGAACCCATTACCTTGTCCTTGAGAACTAATTTCAGTTCTCACTAAAAAAAACCCAACCCCGTTCTAGCTATATAGATTCCCTTCTTACCTTCTTGGTCTAAAGAAGGGAGATTATTCCAGTGCTAACTGTAAATGCAAATACAGTTGCTATCAAGAGTTCTGGGTCACCTATATCAAGATAGTAAGAATGAATTACTTCCTAATGCTCCCTAGCAGTAATTATGTGATAAGGTTTAGATTTGGATCAAAGGTCCCCATCTGCTTTCTCTTATCAGTAAAAATGAATCGCATTGGATTACAAAGAGCAGAACGGAATATTTGATGCTATTCTTTCTTAGACTGATGTTTACGGTTTCTCTCACCTAAGTTCTACTTTTCATTTAGCGCTTGCTGGATCTTTTAATAGATTAGGTTTAAAAAAAAGAAAAGAAAGAGAAAGATGACTTGTTGGACACTTCCTTTTGTATGCTTATCTTTGAAATTAACTATAATGGTGCTTTCATATTAATAATGAGCCCATTAGTAACAGACTAAAGTGATTAGGAGATAGTCTTTTTGTCTTTATCAGGCGTGGATGTCAAGTGAGACTATACAGAATGATTCAGATTACATTCTCAAGCGAGGAGAGTGACATCGTTTTGACAAGCCTAAATATGCTGGGCTTTCTGATGGAAATGAAAGTTCTGAGTCATGCTTTTCTCCAAATGAAAAAAGCCCTTCAGAGACAACAAAACAAACATTAATAAAGCAGTTAGTCCCCTTAAAGCATTTTTTTTTTGTCTTACAAGTCTCTCTGTCTGCTTCCTTGCTACAGTCTCAGACTCATTCAGCAGTGTACACTCTTCCATGTACATTGGTACACCTACTGTGATGCCTCTTTTCTCCTCTCCAAAACTCTGGGATTCTCTCTTGTTCCAGGGAAGCCATCTTCAGACCTAATGTCTTTCTCTGATCCATCATTCCCCTCCTTTATTAGTTTGTTTCACAATACTTGCTTTTCCCATTGGTTTTTGTCCTTGGGCAGGGCTAAGGCTGGGGCTGCTGCCCAGCTAGGGGGTGCATGGGGCTTGCAGCCCATATCTGCAATGCGCAGCAGCAGAGTCCCATGGGGAGTGGGACAGGGTCACAGGCAGCTTGTCTGGGGGTGGGGAGAAGAGAATGGGGCTGCCCCCTTGCCAATGTGCACACTCCTTGGGGGCAGGGGGTACCCATCCCCCCAGATCTGTGGGCAGGATGGGGACATGTGTGTGCTGGACACTTCCTGTTTTGGACTTGGGCTTCTGCTGCACTGCCCTCCCTCCCTTGGGTGCAACCCAGCACTGCAGGGAACAGGAAGGCTGTGCAAGGCAGCTGCTTGCCATTGCAAGCTCTGTGCTGCCTTGGCACATGCCCCCTGCAGGAGCAGCAGTAGCAAGGGGCACAACCTGCACTGCCCTCCTGCTGCTGCTGCGTGCGCAGGAGATCTCTCACCAGGGCAGTGCAGCGCTCACAATGGCAAGGAGCTGCCCCGCACAGCCCTGCTGTTCCCTGCAGTGCTGGATCGCACCCTCCGGGCTGCGGAAGCCCTGGCGGAGGGCAGCAGGGTGGGAGTCTGAGCCTGTAGTGGGCAGTCTGTGCCTGTTCCTGCTCGTGCACAGATCTGGGGGGGCACAGGTCCTCCACCCCCAGGAGTGCACACAGCAGTGGGGAGCTGGCCCTACTCCCACTGAAGCCTGCAGTGGACAGGCAGCAGGGGGGAGCAGGGCTCCACTCTGCTGCAGCAGTCGCTGCGTCCTGCAGACCTGAGTCCCTGGCTTTGTAGCCCTGGCAGCTGGAGGCCCCTCCGGCAGGGCTGGGAGAGGGCAGGGGGCTGTGGGTGGGGGATGAGGGGCACCAGCAGACATGGGGGGGGGAGAGTGTGAGACACCAGTGGGGATGTGCGGCGGGGGTGAGGGGCCTTTCACTTTAATCATGAATTTTGGGGGTTTTATCAGAGAAATTGTTATTTTATGTCAGGGAAAGCCAGGATCCTTGAATATAACACTAATGTTATGAAGGTCATATTTGTCCCCTGAAATTTCCCAATCAGATAGTACTAGTTACGTGCCATTTTTCATTTAAGATTGCATGGCATCTGACTATTACTTCAGAGGATTTTTTTCTTTATCTGCTTTGGTGCTTTATTAGGGCTCTGTTATTGTTTATTGTTGCAGCTCTCCTCTTTCCCATAGATGTATAGTGTCCAGCATCCTTTTCCTTTCACACTTCCTGCTTACTTTTCTCTTTAAAATATTTCCCATAGGACATCTCTGTTCTTGTTCCCTGTTTTTAATAATAATGATTATTCAATTTGAACTTCACTCACAATGACATCTAAAAGGTTCAAAGAACAAATCACCTTCATCCATTATTTATCCAACTTTCAACAAATAATGGATAATGACGATAGCAGTCCTCATAACATTCAGCAATCTCAGTAGCTGTCCATCTAAAGTCTTCTATTTAGAACGAGTGCACACACACACACACACACACACACACTTTAAAAGGTAGCTCTCAATCATGACTTAAACCCTTAGGAATAGAGCCTTGTGTTATTGTCATTCTGTATATATTTGCTAAATGAATGTTAATTAGCAACTACAAAGTACTGCAAACCTGAGGTCTCTACAGTCAAACAGCATTACTACAGGTTGGCAAAGTGTATGTTGCACTTCATGTTATTCAAAGCAGTAGAAGAATGTAATTCCCTGAATTAACAGCTGTGGACCTACTGTGACAGGCCACTTGAGACAGTTACCTGTTGCAAACAGTGGAACTGGACGGGGGAATGAAATGAACAGATGCTGCGCCTAGTCTGATATGGCTTTTTCACACGGGCTTTTGGGTTTTTCTACAAAAACATCAGTTCTGTTTTCTTTCTACAGTAGATTATTTTGACCACTGAGCTGGATTTGGGCCTAAGGTTTAATACTCTCTGGCCACCACAGATACATAAGCATACCCAGTCTTCACTCTGGGCTCATAATGATTCTATAACTTCCAGAAATGCAATCTTGCAAGTGAATGGCTCCACAAACTGCCTAGCACATAGCATCGCTGATTAGCTACTGCACTTGACACAATGCAGGCTCTGCAATTTTGCTCGACCCTTTCATAGGTTGTATACAACAGAAGATGACATTGATGTTTTTACACATGGCAACACCACCAAATTCTACCCTCCAAATGTATGCAGAAGTTAACAAGCATTCCACGTTTGTGCATCCAAAGGCACAATTTAGCCAATTTATAATGTAATGCATGGAGCCAAATTCTGCTCGGAGTAGAAAGTATACCTGGACTAATGCCATCAGAGCATCCAAACGTTGCAGTCGGAGAGCTCTCACTAACATCACTGGAGTTATTCTGCATTTGCATTGTGGTACCCGAGCAGAAATTGGCCCAATGACAAATGCTGCTGACAGCTACTAAACACGTGATGGCAATGTTGCTACTGATGTTCACTAAATACAATTCATATATGCATTTGAGCCACCATACAACACATTCTGTAGATAAGCAACTATACAACTGAAAGTTATCATTTCAAAGAGAGGCTGAAATCATCATATCTTCATAAGCTATCAGAGCTAAGAGTCAGTGTTTTCTCAGAACTCTCCAAGCTGCAATTCTATTATAAGCAAACATTTATGGCACAATCACATAGCCTTAAGCAATACTCCTTTCTCACCCAAATAGTCATGCTGACTTTTATAGAGCTACATACATGACGAAGGACTGCTTGCTTGGCTTACATTGCTCCTGTGAAGTATTATAATCTTGATGCTTTTCAGGATGCTAAAAGATGGTTCCTTGTACTATGGCTCCCAGGCTTTCCATATAACCCCCCAATAGCAGTCTCTCTTTCTTATCCCCTCTTTTCAACACCATTTACATCCTTGGGCCTAAGCTACTTACAACTTGAAAAATGACAAATTACCCACTCATCACGTTTCTGGTTTTACAATGGCATATTGATATGAATAGGAGGTTATAGAACCACGCAAATAGCAATACAGTATTTCAAGTTGAGTCTGGTCTTGTGGGAATGTGCATACTGTATATTACATTGTTTTTTATTTGAAAAGTCTAACAGACCCCGGTGTTTTGCATTCAGTTTTATAGAAGCATTGATATATTATGTGATTTATAGCGTATATGCTTTGCATTTGTTTGAAATACTATGACATGTAGATATTTTTTGAATTAGTGATCCAAAGATTTTTTTTTGATGATATAATTATGAGCTTCAGGCTGAATTTTCAGAAGTAAATTTGGTAGTAGATTTGCAATTCAAACAAGTTACTTAAATTAACAGAAATGCCCTAAAAGAACAGCTGTCTACCTGACTGATCCAAGAAAATGAACACTGAAAATAAACAGCTGCCCTATAGAAGACTATGTGATAAAACTAATCACCCTTTGCATAATGGATTTATTTTCCCTTGTGCTTATTATGAACTTGGTGAACCTTCTCAGTTATAAATATTTAAACGTTACAGACATCCTAGGCATGAGAGTTCAAATGAAAGTAGGATGTTAGTACTCTGACAATAGCAAATCCAGATGTCTTAAATAAATCACAAGGATCCATGGATTCATGAGTCCAAAACAATGGCTATGGCAGCCTGCTAGATCTCTCTTTAAACCACATTCTAATAGGGCCTTCCTGCTTCAGTATAAATATTCTCCATAAAGCACAAGGGCAAAACGTTCAAATAAATGCCACTGTTTTAATAACAGTTCAAGAAACAAGATTTCACAGAGTACAAGAGAAAGGTTCATAGCTTAAAATTTGTAGGGTGAATTCACAGCGGATGTAAATGATCAGAAGTCAAGTCACTGAGATCCGTGGCACTGCACACCAGCTGAGGGTCTACCCAGGTGTTATTTCTCTAAAAGACATTTTGGTTCACACGTTTTCCATTTTTAAAAGTTATATTGGGATATAAGCGTTCACATCCACGTGAATCTGGAAAGCAAAGAAAGCATTAAGTGATTGCTACTAATTTAGGCATTTTAAACAGTGTATTTCTTGCTGGACGCATCTACACATGCATATTAATGCAATGCACTAAACTCCAGCACATGTCGCACTAGCGTTTATTGCTCTCAGGCACCACATTTACATGTGCGCTTGGGACCGAAGCACGTTGAACCAGGTCAGAGCAGCTGCAGCTGGCAGGGGCCCAGAGGCTTGGCCTGTCAACCCGGGGCTGCTCTGACTTGACTCAATGTGTGGCGGAGGGACTGGCTGGGGCATGAGCGTGCTCCAGCACGCGAAGCTGGCAGGCAGCCCCCACAGTCAAGTGCCCTCACGCCCCAGCCAATCAGGCAATATCTACACATGCACTGCAGCATGTGAAAATAACCTGTATTTACAAGTACTCTCCTGCTGTGGAGTTGATTAGTTTCCTGTGGCCTAATTGGGCTGCATATGTGGATGCTGACACTTTTACTATGGAGCTAATTAGGCAACTGCAGTAAATGTCTCGGGTGCATACGCCCCCTACCACAGAAACAAGGTATGGTTAGGATTTTCCGGAATGTCTACTCATTTTGGTGCCCTCATTTTTTAGGTCCTCAGCTTCAAGAGCTCTCCTGTGTGATTTTCAAAGGTACCAGGCCTTTGGAATGATGCCTTTGCAGGTTAGAGAAATACTCAGATGAGATCAGAGTTTCGATTGTAAAGACAGCCTTGAGCAAGGGGTTGGACTAGAGGACCTGCTGAGGGTGTCCAGCCCTACAATTCTATAAGAAGATTAAAGGATCGTAGCTCGTTTGGCTTCAGCTCCTGAAGTCACAGGATAGAAGCAATAGCAACCTTTATTTTTACAAACAAACTAACACAAATATTCTGTAAGCCTCGTGGACGCAAGGAAAGCTTCTACCCTTGTAACAGGAATGAGGCATATCACTTGCACAAGGCTTGAAAGGGAAGATAGGCTAAGTAACACTTACTTCACCCGTGAACAAAGGGTGGCTATGCAAATGACTCCAACTGCTCCTTGGCATGCAGTATTATGCCTACTAGTTAAATTTCCAGGTATCAATATGTAGTCTCCACTAACACTTTCTGCAAGCTGTTCAAGAATTTATTGGACCGAAAGGCCATAATATGCAAAATATAAAACCTTTACTGCATTTGAGTTACTGAAGTGGGCAATTGCAATTCCTGCTACCTTGTTAAAGTGAGCAGCTGCCAGTTATCAAAATCAATCCACTACCCCATCAAATACATCCACAAAAACACAGAATAAATTTGGTACCTACATGGGCAAATCAAGAGGACAAAATACTTTCTGTCATTGTTTCGGCTACAGGAGGATGATTATGAGAACAGCCTTTTAAGGATTATCAAGTCAAGTCAGTCCCAAGGCCACTGTGACTGTTGAGGCACCTTAGATGCTGCAGCAACCCTCCTAGGTTAGTTGAGTTGCTTTGTATCATTGGTGATTCTTTGGGCAGAGTGACCTGGTGACACCCATCTCATCTTCAGGAGGGACCTCATTTTCCCTTTGACAGGTCTTGTTTTCAGTCCTACTTGGTGTCCATATACCATCCTCAACAAGGCTAGCTCAGGTGGAAGTGCCAGGTTAGTCGCCGACAACCCAACCATGAAACGGGCTGTACTGGTTTATATGGTACCAGATAGCAGGCCAAGAGAGGCCTGGCTCGACAAGGTTAAGGAGTATACTACCTCTAAAAGGAAATAGGAAGGAGATGGGGGTACAGCAATGAACTAGCAGAGATGGCAAGTGGAGAGAGGAGTATATAATGTACCCTCTTACATTACAGCAGCTTGGCTTCTGGGGTGCAGTAGAATTTGTGTCTTTTGGAGACACATCTTCCCCAGACTTCACATTGCTCTCCACTCAAAGCATGCCTTTAACGGGAGTTGGGCTCATCCTAAAGTCTATGCAAATCTGTCAACTGATTTTAAGGGGGACTGGAGGGTGCACAGCTTAGCCCCCAAATTCCTAATTTCTTTTTTGCATTCTAAAGTTGTCTTCTATACTCCTTCTAGATAGAAAGGAAACAAATCATTAACATTATCTCCCCTATAGGGCATAGCTATTGAAAGACTATTTCTTTCTTTTAAATGACATGAGACTGCCTGGAAAAACAACATACCATCCACACTGACCTCACCAGTGGAAACCTCAGAAACATTATAATTACTAAAAGTGAAATTGATGTGACATTTAGGAAAGATGAGGCTTTTTTCCTTCTTCTTTTTTTTTTTTTTTTTGGTAAAATAGGATTCACAGCAAATAATGACTTGGTTATGGCATCTTTATATGACAATAGTTTGCCAGCGCCACTTAGTTCCAGTTTTCTTGGTCCTCAGCTTCCTGCTACAGTGCTGCACTGTGCTTGCTCACTGTAAACAGACAAGTGTTGTGCAAGTACCAGTCCGGTCATCTCCAAGTGTGTGTGTATGTATGTATGACTGCCGATTGTTTTGATGTAGGAAAACAAATCGCCCAGGAAACTCTCAATAGCTGAAAACTGCAGCTACAAACCAAACCTTCAGCGTGCCACAAAACTGTTATACATGCATTTTAAAATTAATAACAAAAATCAATCTTAAAAGCCCATTAATAAATAAGCACAAAAGAAAGGGAATTTAAATAGCTCTTGTTAATTGTGTTTATCTCAGTGTGAAGCCATGTCAAAAAGCCTGCAGCAAATGTATTTTGTTAAAAGTACCACTTGCACAGCAGGCACTAAACATTAGAAAGGAAGCTTGTCATTAGTGGGATAAAACTGAAAAGGCTACTAAAATTTGACTAAAGCATTAATATTATATCTTAAAAATTTGAAACGCTGAATTAAAAATCCATTTACGCAGCAAAACATTTTCTAATATTGTGCTTTCTTCTCGTTATTTTCTAGCAGAGTCCACCTTGCGCAGTTTGGAATGAACCACAGGTGGCCGTGTGCCAGTCTGTGGTTTGCATCCTTAAATATTTCTTTTCCACCCTGGAGGCTCCTGTGTTTCAGAGGAGTTCCCGTGGCTCAAAAAGAGTTTTGGGCTTTGTCTTTTTTTTTGTTATTTTTATAAAGGAGATATGTCCAGATCTTGACAAAGTCAATACTATTCACTTCAAGGAAGCAAATCCCTCTTTTTAAACCATATCAACTGGTTGGGTCCTTGATATTGCTCAGATGTTATGCTGCAAGTAGAAGGACCAAAAGAATGGGCTATACTAGGGTTTGCTATGACAATGCTGGCAAGAAAGATATATATGGCAGCGGCGGAAAAAACAAAACAAAACAAAACAGGGCTTTATACCGAACACCCTAAGGAAAGGGGTTATTTTTAAAACTGACCTGAAGGCACTACAAAAGAAGCAGGCAACTTAAGAGTATGGTTTAGCATTTTTCCAGGAAGTCCTCATCATTTGACAGAAAATAAAAAAGGGGAGGAAAAAAACCACTCTCCTAGCAGCACAGCTACGATCAGAAATTGTGTTGCTTTAACACGCAAACTGGATCTCACCTCAGCAGGGTGCATGCTCACACCCATCAGCTTCATGGGTCAGTACACGTATCTAGCCACCGTGTTGGGGAAAAATAACTTTGGTGGGCTGTGAGCCAAGTTTGTTGCACTGGCTGAAGCTCACGCTTGCATTAGAGATGGTTTTTTAAATCTTACACAGTCAAAAAGATCTCCGGTTCCCCATAGACACCAGGGGGAAGGAAAGTAAAAATCTATATGAAATGTAATTTTCACTTTTATTACTCAGAATTCTCTGTTATAGATTTGCCATTTGCTTTGTGTCCCTTGCAAATGAATTGTTTGCTTACCATCTCTGCAGATGATCATCAGATGGCAGATCAATTCCTGGGGTGAAGGAGGGAGGGAGGGGAAGTAACATGAGTGAACCCAAATATATGAGAGAATTCAGAAGTGTTGAGTTGAAAGTGGTTCACTGTCAGGGAATTAATGCCTCGTTCACTTTAAAATTACTTGGGGAAAAGTGTGAGATAGTAACTAATGCCAATATGTTCCTTTGCTGCTGCCAGAGATCAAATGTGCTGTTCAGTCTATCTAGAGAAGAAGCACAGTGACAGCACAGCACAGTATTTTTCCTGACGGTCCACAAGCCCAAATTCAATATCAATAAGCTGCTTTGGGATTCCAGACACCCTTCTTCCTACAACTCCAAGTTCATTTGCAATGCATAGGTACCTCTGAGAGCAATGCAATCCTCTCTTTCCCAAACTGAAGCCTTTTTAATGACTGAAAATGGTTATTTGGGTTGTTGTTTAAACATTAATAATTGAGAGAACACGTTCCAGATGCCAATCATCCATGCATCTCTGAAAAGGATGAAAAATATACAACAGACTACCTAGGTTTAAACCACAAATGTATTCTGTAAACTTGATTTGTCTGCATATAGCTAAGCCATAGTAACTGGAAAAGAGAAATCCATTCATTATATAAGTGAACCAGCCCAAAGTTACAGTAGAATTGTTAAGATTTAGATACTGTACATGCCATACAAAGTTGATGAGGTTTCACTTAAATATTGAAATTGCTTCTTAATACACAAGTGCAGTCCAGTATTTCAGAGTCCATGGTTAGTTTAAAAAAAAAATCCACCTACACTATTAAATGTATTGACTTAGGTTGCACATTAAGTAAGAGGTCAGCTCATAATAAACTTCAAGAGCAAAGGTTTTGGTAAACTGTTAACCCTGGGATTATTTACCTTCCATACTAATCCATACATCCCCCTCTCCCTCTCTCCCTCCCAAGTTTCCAATGCATAGGAATAGAAAGATAACAGCATGCGTGTGCTTAAAAATAAAGAAGATGCTGGAAGCACATCTTTGAGGAAAGACACAACAATACAAGAAATCTCATAACAGAAAACTACTGAGATTTGCAAGGCGTACATTAAATTCACATTAATGACTTCAAGATGCCATGCCCTTCTGATACAAATGTGAACAATTATGCATTTGGTTGCTAGCATGTGGAATTCAAGCCTGTGTTATTATAAGAAATACTTTCCAATTTGGCAGGTGCACTTTTGTGCCTACACAATTCTGCCTGCAATGATGCCCATTTATTATTATTTGTGAACCCCACTGCCAGATGCTTTTCAAACCTATGTGGAAGAAAATCTCTGCCCCAATTTAAAACAGAAATGAGCACAAGCTAGACTGTTTTCAGTGATGGCAGATGACAGAACACAGAGCTGCGGTCTCAAGTTGCAGCAAGGGAAGTTTAGCTTAGATAGTGGGAGAAACTCTTTCACTAGGAGGGTGGTGAAGCACCAGGACAAGTTACCTAGAGAGGTGGTGGGAACTCCACCCTTGGAGGTTTATAAGACTTGGTTAGACAAAGCCTTGGATGGGATGATCTAGTTGGGGATGGTCCTGCTTTGACTGCGGGGGGGTTGGACTAAACCACCTCCTTAGGTGCCTTCCAACCCTCATTTTCTATGATTCGATCCTACACTACTCTCATGCTTGCTTAGGATGGTGGCTAGTGTGAGAAAAAAAAAGCCAGAATTTGACCCCCATGTTTAGAAAACATCTCATCAGAGGGAAGTGCTCTCAGAAAGGAATAAAGTGAAATCCTCACCTCATGGAAATCAGGGGAAAAAAATCATTGAGCACTAAGTCAGTATTTTACCCATAATTCTTAACTGACCAGCTAAGAATCTGCTTGATCTACAGTCCTCTAGAACTTCTTAATGTAGTGCAGAAACCATCGCTTTTGAGTTCCTATCTCATCTTTCTACCTTTTTTATGTGGAATTTAAGGCTATTATTTGATCCTATATGATCACAATGCCCTGTGTCTTGCCTATCTGGGGAATCAACTTTCTCCCCAAAGAGGCATTCAGGCTAGATGCCCCCTCAGGTTTCAATGGGAGGAGACTACCGGCAAGGTAGTGTTCAAGATATACCTTCAAGGTGGAAAATATTCTCCCTTCTCACTGTTCAGTCCAAAGCAGCCCTAGTTTGTGGGCTTATAGGGTATAAAGCAATACTCATCTTTTTTGAGGGGATATTAGGAATCTGTCCCAGAGCTGGAATCCTGCTCTGTGCTCAGGGTTTCTGGCTCCCGACAGTTTCTGGCAGCGGCAATGCATAGGGGGTGCACAGGGGTACACGTGCACCCCCTGAGTGTGCTGGTGCATCCGCTGACAGCCAGTGTTCCCTGCTTAGGCAACAGATGGGGGGGGGAGGCAGGTGGAAGTGCTGGTGCCCCCCCGAAAGCACTGGTCAGGGAGTGGGGGAACCAGAAGAAGCACCTCTGGCCCTTCCAGGCATGCTACTGGCATGTCTGCGTTGATGCAATCAGCCGTGGGGGTACTCCCCCCAGTTGCTGACTGGCCGCTGGTGGGGCAAGTGCCCCCCCAGCTCAGGAGGCACCAGCTGCCCGTGACTTCTGATTCTGGTATTCCTCAGGACAAGACGTGCAACTCCAGGTCCCAGATCTGCCATCCTAGCTGGGTTCTCAAGCCTTGCTTTGGGTTTGGGAATAATTAGTTGAAACTAAGATGTTCTGAACAAAACACACTGGATTCACAAATCAGAAATTTCCAAACCAGCAATCACTGGGTGCTCTTTTGCTTTGTTTTATTTTAAAGGTTGAAGGATCTGATATCTTAATAATTTGTTGAGAGAGAGAGAGAGAGAGAGTGTGTGTATATATATATATATATAGCACCTGGGATAGGTACTGTTATATAGAAAGGAAAATAAATGTTCAAGTTAGATAGGGGTGGAGGTAATACAAGGGGACAAAGTGATTTTCCTCTTCTAAGGAACTCATCAGCTTTCTGTCCTACTGTTACTTTCTGTTTTCAGAGTGCCCAGCCCCTATAAGAAGTACCCTTCAGGAACTTTCTGGTTCCTGTAATCCTAGTATTGTTTTGTTAAAAGGAACATGATTAAATTGCATCTTCTTATCATATACATCAGTTGGGCTCTGATAAAGTCTGTTGCTCACACTCCTGCCCTCTTCTTTATATTGGATGCACCCCTATTTATAATGGATATCAGTATGCTTTGACTAGCATAAACCCTTTAAGTACTTAATCTGTTCAGCTTTCTTGAGCAACTTTATCAATCACTGAATTTTATGGGGAGGATCCCAAATGTTGATATGGTGAGTTTCATAAGGTTGACAGATTAAGTCAAGAACAAATGAAACTAGTACATTATTTCAGCAGGGATGCAATCAATGTTCTGTGAAATGAGGCGGTCTCTTTATTCTGAATTGGTTCAGGAGACGGGGATACACGGAGAGATCCTTTTGAGCGTGGTCATGGCCCAGTTAACACCAATATTTAGGAATACATAAATAAATTTCAATGGGACTGAGACTTTGCAGCAGTCTCAGCTTTTTGTCTTATTTGCTTGGAGGTAGTGCATGCGCATTTGACAATTTATAGGGCAGAAATCTAAAATTAGAATAATATGCTTGTCAAGATAACGCTCTAAAAAGTACTTCAGGTTACAATTTTTCATACTAAAGTGAGGACACTTCTACTAAGCAAGGTTGTTTTGCATCTTTATTATGACACTATGATAGCCCCTATTAAGGATTCAGTATTCAGAGTATCCTAATCAGGATATCTGAAATACCAGATTCTTCTTGCTCTGTAAAGGAGATAGCTTGAGGCCTGTAGAATACTACCTGTAGCTTGTAGTGGTGACAAGAACGCAAATCTCAAGGAAAACATGTGAACATGAAATCAAATTTCAGCCATGCAAATTTCAGGCAGGCAGACAGTCTATTATCACCCTAACGCAAGAGACAAAAATGGTACAATGTAGAAATTATCTTGAAGCATATCCGATGAATTTTTTTGCACTGGTATGGAAATGCATTACAATGGAATAAGGGATAAGCCCCTATTCCATTAAAGGACAGGCACAAAAGGGAATACTGCTGTGGGTGTTTACATCTTCACGTTGAGGCATTTTATTGCATTTCTTTAATAAGTAAATTGGAGTAGGGTATTTTGAAATTGTATTAGTCAAATGGTGATATTCTGACCTATGCCGGTACTGATAATGCCAATATTCCTTACGTAGAGCATCCCTGTAAAATCATACATTTTACCCCAAACAATGTAAAGTCCTTCTTGAAGGGAACAATTATACTCTTTCAGGTGAAAGGAAATATTCTTTTGGGAGTGAGGGAAAACACGGAGATGGATGGATATTTAAAAATATATCTCAACTTTGAAAAAATATCCTGAAGAGACATTATGAAAGCTGGTATAAATCATAACATACAGTAACTTTCCCAAATATTTATTTGCCTACAACAGGTGGAAAGATCTAAAACCAAGACATGCATTGACATTTTTCTTGACAGATTCATAACCTTATGGTTCCCAAAATTTTAATGTTCAATAACATTTCATTAGTATACTCCAGTGTATTTATTACTATGCATTATTAATACAGATATGTGACTTAGAGATGTACAGTTTGTAATTATTTTTCCTTTCAAAACATAATAGCTTCACACTGGGCTTGTTGCAGCGACGATATTTCATCTCTGAATGCTCCTTCAAACATTCGGGGGCTGTGACAGAAATTTGTATTTGAACAGAAAAGCTGTCAACTAAGTGCTGTGGTGCTATCCATCACATTTTTAATCCTGACCATACTTAGATGCTAGTGAAGCTGGCTGTCCAGGGCACTAAACAAAGACTGAAATTATGCCTTCTGTTCATTCACATCAAAGCTACAAAGTTAGACTGAATTCAATAGGCCTGTATTACACTCTATTAATTTCCTATTAGTTCTCAGCTATGCAGAATCCAGCCATGGTGTCACTATGGTTTAGACATGCAACCTTGATTCCAGCATCAAAAAATGGAGCCTGTCACTTCTCATAATTTTACAGGAGATTCTACAAATGTAAATCCTTTTTTATTCTGTCATCCTTTTAGGCCTTTAATGAGTTTGCTCACTAACGGTACAGAATCTTAATTTCACTTTCAGAAATATTAGCAGATATTATAACTCTACGTATCTGAAGTAGCAGCCTAATCACCGTGCGTTTGTACTTCATTTTTACAAATGGCAGTGATATTTGGATTTTATTGTCTCTTCCTTTCTTTCCCTTTAACATTTTATGGAAGTAAATATATACATCTCCCCACAGCTGAAAGCTGAACTAAAGGTTCTAAAAGAAAGTCTATACATCAGGAGCACATTATGTAGCATAATATGCTCCTTGCCCGTTAAAATCTCACATTTGTAAAAACAAATGGCACACACTTGACAGGCAAATTACACATGGATTACCATTTGTTAAAATTTCATCACAGAAAATAGTTTAACTGTTGTGAATATGAGCCAAGATCAGCCTGACAAGTACTTTACATGAAAGATTAGCATATTCTTTTACAGGGGTTTATGCTTAATTTAGATGCATCGACTTTTTGCCACCATTGCTGACCTTTATGTCTAATCAAAGTCCCTTTGAATCCAAATCCCCAACCTTTTATCTCTCCCGACAGCTTTTAATTTGAAGGCCTGTAATAAAGTCTATTAACATTCAAAATGTATCAGTGTTTAAAGCTGGTCTGGGTTTGCTGGCGTTTCAGATGCGAAACTTCAAATGGACGGAGGCTAGGTACAGACATTCAAAAAGCCTGAGGTAGAATCGATCTAAGTTGTGCAGTTTTCTGTAAGTGGTGTAGTTTAGACTGGTGGCGAACAGAACAGACATTCACCCTTTGGTGGGAGGTGGGAGCACACAGGCTGCCTATCTTAGGCTGGGGCCTGTCACTTTAAAACCAGTCGGTGTGCGCGAAACTTCTGTTCTGTTGTGGGTTTAAACTGTTTTCCAATCACTTATACCTGTAAAAGTGTAATGTCTATACCTGGCCATTGTGTGGAGACTCCAAACTTCTTGTCTGAAGCTGAATACCTGATCTAAAAGAACAATGAAAGCCTCCTTTTTTGTAATCTATTTAGGTTTTTCATTACACCTCATGGAGATAATACCTAGGAATATATATAATATCCTTTGCATATTTATAAATAGCACTATACACACACACTTGGCAAACTAACACTACGGCTGCTGTGTCATATAACAACAACCAGAATTAAGTAATTATTCTGCCTTCGCTTCCCCTAAGCTCTCCCCCAACCTTCCACTTTAGCTGAGGTCACTACAACAGAGTGAACCACATATAAATGGAAACAGAGTATTTTCCTTTGGCTCATCTGAAACCGTCGGTTCTCAAGAATAAAAGTCTGCCCTTTTCAGCAAAGTTGTCCTTACCTTGATGATTTTTTAAAAAGAATTGGTTAAACTGACAGAAAAAAAAATTGCAAAAATACCTGAAATTGTTATAATATTCAACTGCTTTTTCCTCACTGTTCAAACAAACTCCTGCTACTGAAATTTCTTTTTCTCTATTTGTAACATACACAAACAATCAATCCTATGCGTTTTTCTGCCTGTTTCATCTCTTAACGAACTTCAAATAGGATGCAGCAGAATATCTTGTTACACACCCATGCAAGTTTTGGAGCTTTCCTTATGCTACCATTATTCTACTGCTATACAGTAGATACTGGTGTTTATTACTCTTTCAAAAAAAAAGAAATAATTACAAATCTTCATTTTTGTGGCTTTACAATGATGCACACTATTTTAGAATATGGGAAAAGATAAGCAATGCGCTATAAAATTTTCATGGGATTACCATCCATTTCCCTAAAAATCTGTTTTTACATCCACTGGAGCTTTGCAGCAATAGTTTCATTACTGAAGATAACAGTAAAAATTAGCTTGAAGGAAAGAAGGCCCAAATCCTCTTCATTCTGGATTCAGTTCTAAAATTTCCCATCATTAGGAGGTAATTTCAATAGTGCTGCAGATTAGCTCCTCAACAGGACAATATCCCCCACCAGTATTTCATTTCATGGATGATGCCCTTGCTGGCACCGGTCCTGCAATAAT
>NW_017728924.1:435316-442410 GCF_001723895.1 Crocodylus porosus | reverse complement strand
TATTTAAAGATAGTACACAGTACTCGTTATGACACCCGAGTACAGCCGTGCTATCCTGGTGGCTTCCTTAACAAACTGGTTATTTAATTTGCTGCAGCTACCCTTGTAGCTGCTGCTGAATCACTGAAGACGGACCTTTCCCTCTCCTCTTATTTTCACACTGGCATTGCTTGATGCAAAAGTTTCTGCTGGGCAACCAAATGGAGGAAGTTTTGAAATATAAAACTTGAGCCACATATTCACTTGCTGCTGAGAACATACCTCAGCTACTTACAAAACAGCATAGAGGGATACACAAAGAAAAATGGCTGGTTTTGTTTCTTGGTACCTAAATCACTAGGAGGTTGCAGCTGCAGGCATTGCCACACTCTTGCAATAGGCATTTGTCTTTTCTTTTCTTTTTTTTTATTTCTGCCTGTTCATCTTGCCAGCTCTCCTTTCATTACAATCACCATTTCCTCAAGGGTTGACAGCTAAAATAAGCATAATTTCTTCCACTGCTTCAGCTGTTTTCGAAACGTTGTCAGGACCTTCCAGAAGAGTGCTCCCAGGCAGATGTTCATCATGTTCCAATGGCATTTTCTGGCACTGCTGTGGAGCATGTGTTGCAACTATGCTCAATGTCACCTCAAGTTCAGAACCAGACAAGCTGTTTTCTCCTAAAGCAGCTGTCATACTATCCATGTGCGAGCGTGGCTGTGTTTTTATTCTCATTAAAACTGTTCTGATCTCCCAAATTGTACGAATACGCAGATATGATCTACCATAATTAAACAGAAATGCTGACCGCAGCAAGCGTCTATTCACTGACCACTGACTCTGCGAATCATGATACGCGAGCCAGAATTTCTGATAAATTCAGGAAAAGAAACAAATGCTTGAGAGAATGTGCCCTAATTTACAGTTTGGCATACCATACAGAGATTACTATTGCACCTAAAACTTTCTTATAAAACTAATTTTCCCTTGTTCATGCAAAACATATTCTTTCCTCCCAAATTTACCACGTTTATTCTCAATAAACGGGGGTTGCTTATATTCACCAATTCGTGAGCAAGTTCAAGAGTTAACATAATTTTTTGTTGGAAAAGAGGTTTTAACTACCAATAATAAAAAAAAGTCTTGCCTTTTACACTTTGCTGTGTTGATTGGTTTACTAAGGAGTAGGCAGTTCATAATTTTGACTCACCCCTCCTCCACCCCCAAATAATAAAAGTGTAAACAATGGTTTTGGTGTGGTTTTTTTAGCATAGTAAGTTGTGTTACAGGCTAAAACACTTTCATGCAGCTACGTTTTTCTACATCTCTGCAGAGGCAAGACATTTAGGCTGATGTGGAGGTGGAGATCTCTCATCTCGCAAGTTCTGGAGTGAAAGCTGGTGAGATTCTGGCAGAAAAGTTGCAGTTTGACGGACTTAGCACACTAATACCAAGGAATACAAAGGGGATAATTTCTAAACACAAATAACCAATTTTTATTTTGATTATTTATTATCCTAAAAGACTTAAAAAAAAAAACTGCTGGGGTTATTCATGGTCAGTTATGAAAAACCCCTCACTTTAAACTGCAGTTAAAGAGAAAAGTCTGGTTTAAGTGATTAGCCCAGGGTCACATGGGAGCTATGTACGACAGACAGAAATAGGATCCAGGTCTCCAGGAAAGCATTAGCCAAAAGTCATTCTTTAGAGCTACTATCCAGCAGCTTCCTTTACAGCACAACCCTCATTCATCCCCAAACTAGGTCAGTTCAAGCAATACTTGTGTCAGTCATACAACCAAACCATTGTACTACTCCAGCCCAGAATGCACCTGCCAGGGTCTGCAGGGAAGGGGAAGATTGCATATTATACTACTGCCATTGCTATGGCACGGAGTAAGTCCAAAGGATTAGCCCAGAAGGATGGCTGAAACAACAGGGTTAAAATGTATAGGAAGTGAACCGTGCAGTTCAAAAAGAAATGCTAGAAATATAAAATACCATGAGAATGAAGCTTTAAGATTTGGAATATGCCATCAGTTTCAGCAAAAATGAACATAGGTGATAATTACCCATACTTTAGGGAGGTATTATCATTTTAGCTAATTAAGTCAAAATGTCAATGAAGACAGAGGAAATTAAACTTTTCCTGGAAATCTTACAGAATCTCTGGGGATAATTTTCAAAAAAAAATGAAATGCAATGTCTTGTGGAATATACAGTATAGTCATGAAGGGCAGAACTCTTAATACTTAACAACAAATCAGAGAAATCTTTTTATTTTTACAAAAAAACAGACTTACGTTAAAGAATAAAGATGTTCATTTTCTGTTCAGCGAAACTTCCGCAAAAATCAATTAAAGTACAAAGCTGTAAAATATGTCTAATGGTTAAGCTGCAATAATACACTTAATGAGCCCAATGATACTTTCTAATGCTACTGTTCCTGATTAGCATTATGGGAAAAGCAAAAACACAAGGGCTCAATTCTCAGTTGAAATATAGCCCTTTTGCATCACTCCTGGAAAGCGGGCTCACCTTGTCATCTGGGCATTCCCCATATAGGTAGAATACCTAGGTGTCAGAGAGCTGACCAGAGATGGGACCCATAAAGAAGGGGAGTATCTGAAAGTCCTCCAGACTGTTTGAATACTGCCTTGGGCACAAAGATAGTTAGGTACAAGCAACAACAGACAATAACTTGCTGAATCACATGTACTGCTGGAAAGCTGTGAATTGTCTGGTCTTCCAGATCCTAAAAATCCCATTTTGCTGAAGGACACATCTTTAGCTGGCAGAGTGTAGTAGGCCACAGCATATGCTTACAAATTGTCTCGTAATAGGACTTGGAGGTAATTTGTTTTTTGATAACTGGCAAAAGGTAATATCAAGGTTGCCAAAATGAGAAGTGACACGTTTCCTATTCTCAATCTAGTTTTCACAGTAACAGGTTTAACAAAGGTAGATCTGAATAGGCCTGTGCTGTTCTCTGGCTGTCATCACAAGAGCCTGAAACCAGCATAAAAGACTATTTAATGTTACTGTCCAAAACAGCTCTACAGAGAATTTGCATTGAGGAATATCCTTGATTGATGGGTTAGGTATAAATATTCAAAAAGTGCAAGGAGGAATCAATCTAAGTCATGCAGTTTTCTATAAGCAGCGTAGTTTAGACTGGTAGTGAACAGAAGACACGTTTGTACTTTGGTGGAGGAGGAGGAGTGAAAATCTTAGACCAGGTTCCACCACTTTAAACTCTACTCCGTGTGTGTCAAAGTTCTGTTATACGTATAGACCAGTTTCTGATCACTCATACCTAGCAGTCTACCAAACTTGAGGGAGTGGCTACCATTTTCACTGGCTGAGTGCAGCAGCAACCCCCACCTCTCCCCATGATTCTGATTGGCCAAGAGGCCCCAGGACTACCATCCCTCCCTGCAGATTGCCACATGGCCCAAGACTGTGACTTAATTATCTTAATTAAACCCAGGGAAGTAATTAATCCACTTGTTAAGTATGGATTAATGGCTTCCCTAGACTTAATCAGGATAATTATTAGGGATGTGTGAAGTGGGCCCTATTTGATTTGGATTCAAATTCATCCTAAATCAGGGACAATGATTCAATTCATTTATTCAGATCCCTGTCCCTCATTTGATTCAGCCAAATCCAAATCTTAAGAGGCAATGCTGATTCAGAGAATCAGCGATTTGGACACAGGCACAGCTTTAAATGTTTTTTCTACATATCTCGAGGTACCAGTAGTGGCTTATGAATGTTGCAATGCTACAGTGGATGGAGCATGCCACAGGAGTGCGGGAGGGGGAGTGGGCTCCCCACACGCTTAGCGGCAGACCCTGAAGTGTCCTATGGGACACTCTATGCACCCCACCATCACAGCATTCATGAGCCCCTGCTACCTGTAGAGGTATGTAGAAAAAACATTTAAAGCTGTCTCTATGTCCAAATCACTGACTCTTTCCGAATCTCTCCAAATTGATTTGGAGGGTTCTGATTCGATTCAGAGAGATTAAAGGGTCCTCTGATTCAATTTGGATTAGGAAATTTGGCCACTGAATTGGACCAAATCTCTGCCGAATTGAATCAGGGACCAAAGCTTTGCACTGCCCTAATAATTATGGTGTGGTTTCAGGCCACCCCCAGCTCCACAATTTTGGAAGGTTTGCTGCAAAAAATAAATAAATAAAATAAAAACCAAAAAATCATACCAGCAATCAGAGATGACCTGCAGTCTTGGAGCATGGGGGGGGGAGGGGGGCAGAGGTGGAGGTTAGGGGCCAGGGATCTGGGGGGAGTGTCCACCACAGGTTGCCTCCACACATATGCCTCCAGAGGCATGGACCGGGCAGTGCACTGAGGCTGGACCACCTGACTACAACACAGTGCAGCCTGTGGGTCCCTGAGTTCTGCCCCTGGCTCAGTGGCCCCATGCCACACCAGATTTGGGCACTGCATTCGGTAAAGGTTGGGGGATGACTCTTGCACCACCCTGACTGGCCCAACCTCTACTTGCTGCTGTGCCTTTGGATGCTGCTAGCCAGGAGCAACAAAGCAGCTGGGGCACCAGCACTCTCCCCACCCCCATCCTGCTGTAATGTGGGGGAAGGCAGCAGGTCCTGTCCACCACTCAAATTGAGCTGGCCACAGATTCATAAATTCAGAGAGGGACCTCGTGAGATCATTGGGTCCAGCCCCCCTGCTATGAACAGGAAACACTGGTAGGGTCAAATATCTTCAGCAAGGTATGTGTCCAATTTCTTTTTGAAGATCTCCAGGGTAGGTGCCTGCATCACCGCCGCTGGGAGTCTATTCTAGAGTCTGGTCATACAAACCGCAAAGAAGTTTTTCCTTAATTCCAGTCTGAAACCTTCTTCTAGGAGTTTATGACCTTTGCTCCTGTTTTTGCCCTGGCCAAAGACGGGCTGCTGGTGCCTTGCACCCCACTTTATGCCACTGCCTCACTGGCCTGTCCAGCCATAAGGACATTGTGGTGCTGGTGCTCCCTGCAGCCAGCTCCACCCATGCCCCGCCCCCACCTCAGCCTGCCCCACCCTCATGTCTCTTGCTGTGAGCACCCACCACTCCTCTGCCTCCCCATCCCTCCCTCCCTCCCTCTGCCCTCCCCTGTTCCCCGCCCAGCCAATGCTCCAAGACTGCAGGGCTACTCTGCTTGCTGGTAAGGTTTTTTTCAGTTTTCAGCAATTGCTATTTCAGTAGGTCCCTACTTATAGTAAAAGTGTATTGTCAGTTGCTGGCCTTGGTGTCCTAAGGAAGGAAGCTAAATCATTCTTGCTTTGATATTTATGTTGCATTCATTACAACAGTATTGCAGGCACTGATGAAAACCATCAGCCTCTTCCTCCTTTACCCTTTGCAGCACTCAGGCAGAAAAAACAGAAACTGTCCATCTCCCCTCAGCTGGAGATTCCCTCAATGGAGGGAGCTCCATCACAACGATCTGCTCCCTGCAGCCCCAGGTAGGAGGCTTGATAATGGTATAGAACATATTTCAAGCCAGCAATCACTGGCAGACAGTTCTTTAGGATTGTTACTAGCTGGTGGAGTTTAGAATAGCCTCCAGGCTGGTGGCACTCATGAAAGTGGCCTGATCAGAGAACTGTAACCATCTCCCTCCCTCCAGCCTCCTCCTGCTGTGGCCAATCTGTATGAATTTATATTCAGAAACTATTCTTACCTGAAACCCAGCTATATTTTCATGTAATCCTTTTAATCAGCCACAGACCATTTATATATTTAATTCTAGACTATATTCAAGGATGGTTTAATACTTTAATTAGCTATTTACACATGGTAAAAATTACAGAAGTAATTAAGGATATTCAGATTAATTAAAAGCATTAGGCAGTATTAAATGTGAAAGAACAGATTTTAATTAAATCTTTCAAGTATTTTTCATAATCTCTAGTGTTCAGAAATAAACTATAGTAATACAATTATATCTGAATCAGATAGGCTGATAATAGAGTGAGGCTACTGTTACAAAAAGAGACAATAACTTTGCATGGACTTCTACTTCACTTTTAATTCATTAAAAATGCTCTTGATACAGATTAACTTTTTTTCTCTCTCAATTTATTTCTATTTTACTGCCTTGAAATGGGAATGACTAACATCAAACTGAGCAGACTGAAAAGTTGCCTAGTTTCACTGTGGCTTATTTTCATTTTTCTAAAACCTCTGCTGATAACATACTTTCTCACAAATTCCAGGGATCCTAGTCAGTGAATCACAAGACAGATCCCTGTTTAGCTTCTTGATACCTCAACATGAGAAAGGGAACTATTTTCCTGTTTACCAGGGATGGATAGATATGACTGATGTATCCCTCCATGACACAAGATCTGGCCACATTGCTACCAATAAATGACAAGCTAAACAGTTAATTCATTGCTGTCATGTGTTCATTTTTTCTGAAAGAAAAAAAAGCAAAGTCCTTATTTATGAAAATAGAGCCATGAAGTTTTATCTGTACCCATATTCTGCTTGTCTGGTCGCAGGAAGAATAAGGGTGTTAGGTAGCTTGATTCTGCGCTGGAATGTATTGATTATTTATTATCCTAAAAGATAGCTGAAGCAGTGGAAGAAATTATGCTTATTTTAGCTGTCAACCCTTGAGGAAATGGTGATTGTAATGAAAGGAGAGCTGGCAAGATGAACAGGCAGAAATAAAAAAAAAGAAAAGAAAAGACAAATGCCTATTGCAAGAGTGTGGCAATGCCTGCAGCTGCAACCTCCTAGTGATTTAGGTACCAAGAAACAAAACCAGCCATTTTTCTTTGTGTATCCCTCTATGCTGTTTTGTAAGTAGCTGAGGTATGTTCTCAGCAGCAAGTGAATATGTGGCTCAAGTTTTATATTTCAAAACTTCCTCCATTTGGTTGCCCAGCAGAAACTTTTGCATCAAGCAATGCCAGTGTGAAAATAAGAGGAGAGGGAAAGGTCCGTCTTCAGTGATTCAGCAGCAGCTACAAGGGTAGCTGCAGCAAATTAAATAACCAGTTTGTTAAGGAAGCCACCAGGATAGCACGGCTGTACTCGGGTGTCATAACGAGTACTGTGTACTATCTTTAAATA